>NW_015505969.1:810296-819972 GCF_001515645.1 Sinocyclocheilus grahami
AATTGCGAATGCGCGACACCTGCGCCACTCACCGGTCTCGAGTCTCACGGAGGAGCTCCGGAAGGATACAAAGGAGGAGTGATGACAGGGAAAGACGAGAGAGGACCAGGCCTGGATTTTATTTTGTGTTTTGGTTTTGTTTGTGTGCGACAGTCGTCCGCGAGGGGCTGTCGCGCTGTTTTGAGTGTATTTTATTATTAAAGTTTCTTTTGAGTGTTCGCCGGTTCCCGCCTCCTTCTTCCCGATCTACAAACTACGTTACAAAACATTTACCTGCAAAATTACAAGTTTTTTAATTTTATTATTTCTCATCTTCCTACTGTCCCAAACCCATATGACTTTCTTATTTTAAAAAATAATTTTGTGTCAGAAAATATTATTATTTTGTCCGTTTGCACTCTATTTAATCTATTTGCTGCATGTCTACAAGAAACATTTGAGAGATTAAAAAGATCTTATTTTGATATTTTCTGTGGGATATGTCAATGATAACAGGTGTACATTTGTTGGTGATAATTGTGCTGTTACTGTCACAATTATGTTCAGTTTAGTTCAGTTTCTGTCATGTCTGTAATGAGCTCTCATTAGTTACCATGGTTTCTGATTAGTTAATCCTTGTCCAGCTGTTCCTGCTTATTTCCCTCATTTACCTTGTGTGTACTTATAGTCCTGATTCTGTTCTATCCTTCGTGGGTTTTTTGCTTATGTTATGTGTTGTACCAAGTCAGAATTCTCAGTAAAGTCTGTTCGGAATTATGCATCTTCATTTGCTGTCCTCATTCCTTGACTACCCGTGACAGAATAACCGACCGCATCAAAATAAACAAAGCATGGACTCACCAGTGTTACGTCTCCTCCTCAGAACAGAAAGCCGAAGGTGGCTGGAGTATTTGGGCTGGATGCTCCAGAACAGCGTCCTCTCCCTCACAGAGACACCAACAGGGCTCGTCCAGGAACCAGAGCCGGAGTCCACCAAATCCGAGGAGACTGAACACACGGATCAGTTCACTGTAAAGCCAGGAGCGGACATGAACCTCATAGATCTGTGGTCCGCGGAGCCAGTTCCCACCCAAATACCCACCCTCAAACCTTTGTTGTTGCCGGTCCTGTCCGCATTGTTAGAGGCTCCAGTTCCCGTCCAGAGATCTTCCTCCTCCAATGTCTCTATCAGATTTCCTGGTCCCATCTCCTCCGCTGGTTTCAGCCAGTCCCCTGGATTCGTCGGTCCCACTGGTGTCGTCCAGCTCCTAGGCTCTGCCTCCGCCGCTAGCTCTGTGCAGCTCATCAGCCTCACCTCAGGCTTCCTCTCCACCAGCTCGGTATGGCACAGAGTCCCCGGCTTCACTTCGGCCCTCCAGGCCCATGTCTCCACCTCGGCCTGTCAGCCCGCCGACTCCGCTCCGGCTCTGTATTCCTTCGGCTCCACCGAGGCTCGTCTGCCCTAGGACTCCTCTGGGCTCCCTCGTACATTCGGACAAACCTCGGTCGGTCGTCGCTCAGCTTCCGCCACGAACTTCCGGGTCTCCGGCGGCGCCTCGACCCTCCACCCCTTCGGCTTCACCGGGCTCCTCCCTTCCTCTGGTTTCCCTGTCGTCCTCACTCGCTCCATCGTCGCCCTGGTCAGCTGATTCCCCGGCTCCACCTCAGTCATGCGAGCCAGCTGCTCCACCTTGGGCTTCCAGGCCTTCACCCTGGTCCGTTGGCCTCTCTGCTCCGTCGGTTCCTCCACGTACCCTGGTTCCACCTCCGTGGATCGGCTTCTGGGGGGTCGCCCAGTCTTTCAGCATAAGCTCCTCCCTGGTTCTTCCCACCGTCGGCTCCACCATGGTGTTGGTCTCTTCCAAATTCTCCAGGTTCCAGTCCTTCACCAGCACCACGCCCTCCACCTAAGCCTCCACCCTCTTTCCTCTTTTCTGTCATATACTGTTGTGGCGTGAGGTCACGCCTTCCGAGAGGAGGAGCTAATGTCACTATTATGTTCAGTTTAGTTCAGTTTCTGTCATGTCTGTAATGATCTCTCATTAGTTACCATGGTTTCTGATTAGTTAATCCATTTACCTTGTGTGTACTTATAGTCCTGATTCTGTTCTATCCTTAGTCGGTTATTAGCTTATGTTATGTGTTGTACCAAGTCAGAATTATCAGTAAAGTCTGTTTGGAATTATGCATCTTCACTTGCTGTCCTCATTCCTTGATGACCCGTGACAGTTACCACAGTTAGATTTCATTGCATCTGATGCTTTGATATGATACTGTTATCAAACTGTTAAAAATCCCAATGGTTTCTAGATATTAAGGCAGGAGGCTCTAATATAGAGCAATACAGGACATGCATTAGATAAGCTTCCACGACACAAATACATTTATATAAATCAGCACATTCACAAACAGCATCCACTCTAAAAGAAGTATTGCCTTACAGACACAGACAGATATGCCCTCTAGACAAAGGGTTACTGACTTAACAAAATTCAGCACCACTGTTGTTTTGCTTTAAGCTTAATTCTCAAACCTCAGCAGTTATCTGGGGTTCTATTCCATAACAGCCCCAGATGAGTGCTTTAAAATAACTTTTGTTCGTAGACAATAGACAGCGTTGAGCTGATTTGTTAGTCTATACTAATTTCAGCCCTCAGCATGTGCTCTTCCAGAAGATATTCTTCCATAGATCTTTCCTTATTTATTCTTGTCCTCACTCTACATTCTAAGGCCCAGAAGATAAATGACTCTTGTATCTTTAGATGTTAATATTACATTCGAATGACCTCTCAGAAGAGAACCACTGCCTGGTAGTGTGTAACTTAAAACCCAGGCAACATTATTCCATTCCAGGCCACTGTCTGACCTCCATCACTCTTTTCTATGAAGCACCTCCTCAGATGTAGTGATATGATTTAAAGGGATATATCACTCAAAAATAAAAACTGTTGCAATTTCTTCACCCTGTTACAAACCTGTGTAACATTATTTGTTTTGAATAATGCATGGGTTACTATTTTACAAGCAATTGCAATATATTATGGCTTCAAAATGACACAAAAACACTATAAAAGTATCATGAAAGTGGTGCAATCATATGCTACAGTATATTCCGAGCCTTATATGATTTGTGTGAGATGATATGTTCCTTATTTACTGATAATCTTCACCTCCCCACCCAGGATCATCTGAATCATTGAGTCAAACAAATTATTTATTCAATATCTGTCAAGATTTTAAATGAATTTAGTTAACACCCTAATTTTGATTTATCATCGTTTTAAAGACTTTGTACATTTAGGATATTCATTCCCAATTGAATACTTGTACAATTTGTTTAAAAATTCTCCTTTCGTGTTCAAGAAAAGAAAGTATGTCATAAAGGCCAGTTAAATGGTTCAGATGTAAATGTAAACCTGTTCTAAAACTGAGTTATAAGAAAGGAAGTATGTTAGATATTGCAATCTGAAAGTAAAAGTATATTTTCTTGGACAGGTTTCTGTGAATTAAAACAAAAAACAGATGGCTGTTCTGATAAAAATTCTGACGATTTGTTTAAATACACTGGTTTACTCAGGAATTAAAATCTTAATAATTCAGCCATTGAATCATTCACACAAACGATTTATTACACAACACTTGGAATGAATAAAGTTACAGTGAGTTAAATTGTTTACTCAAGTGATTCGTTCAAACACACTGGCTGCATCTATAATTGCATGCTCTCTCCTGATTAAGGGATTCATTTGCAACCATGTTCTATAAAGTGAATGTGTTTAGTATAAATGTTATGTAATATTATAATTTTCATGTGACCTATCAGCATTAGTTGCGTCGCTTCACTGCTATTCATAAATTCTCTCCAATGGCTTTATAGAATAGTAAAATGTGTCCATTGGATGTGCATTTCAGAATCTCGTAGAAGGTAATTCAGGTACTTTTCAAATAAATACTGAAAATTCGGACAAACTACTCTTTTCACCTACTATGTGGTAGGGATGTATGCATATTCTGATGTGGCCATTGATTCAGGGAAGGTGTGACTGTCTTTGAATCATTGTGTGAGTCATCAAATCATTCTCTCAACCAATTTGTTGAAATTCACCGAATAATTCAGGAATGAAACAAGTGACTGCATTTTTGATTGCGTCATTGAATCATTCACTCAACTGATTCGTTAAAAAACTGATTCATTCAAAAATTAATGAAACATCAACACTGTAGTAGTTAAGAGATATATGTAATATTTATATATATATATATATATATCAATAATCATGCAGATTTACGTTACAAACTTATAGAATTGTACAGTAAGAAAGTTATTTCCTTTAACCAGGAAATTAACGTTCTTAGAATTGACAAGACGGTTGACCCTGAGTGGTCAGCTAAATATCTACAGTGGATCTAAAATATGAATAGTTAATTATAACTAGTTATGGTTAATTATTCATATTTCCCCATGAGCTGATTCGCTACATTACAACATACTGACTGTTCAGCTGATGAAACGTCTTTTTGAGAGAAAAAGTTTCAGTAGACGAAAACTCCATAAAGCTTTGCATTTTTAAAAGTTGTCGGTTTTTATTATGTGATCTAGGACCTTTATACTTTGTGTGCCCTTGTAAAGACTGTGACTTTATCCATCACAGCCTCATTTTCATCCATGCTATATTAAATAAGGCATCTAGCCTGATTAAGTCTACGGATTGCAAAAACATGCTTTATGTGTATTTGTATAGCCCACTGTTTAACAGTACCTGTTCAAGTTGGTAGGTGGAACAGACATTCGGAAGGTTTAAAAAAAATGTAATTTATTCAAATTAACTGTAGTTGATTCTTAATAACTGTGCACAGATTACAGTGTAATAGAGTTTTAATTACAATGGCTATAAGTAAACAAAAAGTTCCAGTGACCTATAATTACAATTTCTTTTTTTATATGTGAACCATGGATGAGAAAATTGCAGGTGCCCCTGGCTAAATGTTTTGATTTAGGATCTTACCACACAGCAACATAAGTCCTCAAATCAGCTGCACAGCTGATTCAAGGTGATAGCTGCGATGGAGACTAGCACACACTGACCTCTCTTTTCCCAAAACTATCAGCCCTGGTATTCTCTCTCCTCCATAAGCGGCCTGCTTACGCGCTCCCTTTTTGTCTCCGCTACCTCTCCTCTGTCCTTCTTCTGGGCTTATTACAAATGAGCATGACAGCTGCAAAGAAAATGGGCCCATCAGTTAGTGGCACCAGAGTGTAGATATGATGGATGATGAGAAAGTTTCCCTCTAAACTTGGGGGTTTGACCTTGTTGCCAGTAATGTTACATGTACCCTGCCCTTTTACATATAAAGTCACAACTCATCAACTTAGAGACCCAGATAGATAGAACAAAATCAATCCTAGAGATTCGGTGCTCAGCCAAGGACAGAACAAAGCAGTAAATTCAAAAGGAAGGTGATTACCTGGAAACCACTTAGAGCACTTGAAGAGATATTGTTAAAAGTGGGCTTTTGTTTGACTGTATTTCACCACATGAAAAAAATTGAATTCTTCATAACTTGACTGTCTTCAGAAGCTAAAAGAACAGTCTATGGTCCTATTTACATTTGGTTTTAGCATACCTTGCGTATATAGTGTAATTGTGTTTTGATGCATGGTTGACTTTTTTTTTTTTTTCAAGGACCCCCAAATATGATGAGATCTTTGCAGGGGAAATTATTCCTACAATATTAAGGCAGCTCTACATTTTATCATATATTGCACCACAAGACTCAGTACTAGGACTGCTGCTTTTCACGCTTTACATGTTACCCTTGGGAGATATCATTAGGAAACATGGTGTTAGCTTTCACTGTTATGCTGTTGATACTCAGCTCTATATTTCTTTTGCGGCCTGACGAAACATACCAATTTGCAAAAAATAACAGAATGCATAGTTGATATAAAAAACTGGATGACTAGTAATTTCCAACTGCTAAATTCTATATAAGTGACTTGACTTGAAATTGAGAGCATAGGTCGTACTGAGCCTTGTGGTACTCCATACTGTACTTGTGATATGATATCTCTTCATTCACTGCTACGAATTGATGACAGTCAGAGAAGTAAGATTTGAAACATGCCAATGCAATTCCACTAATGACAACATAATATTCTAGTCTACTCAAAAGAATGTTGTGGTTGCGCTAAGATCCAGTAGCACTAAGAGAGAGATACAACCATGATCGGATGATAAGAGCAGCTCATTTGTAACTCTGCTGAGAGCAGTCTCAGTACTATGATATGGCCTAAATCCTGACTGAAAACTATGAGGGGCCGTACAAGCCATAATTCATTCTGGCACTCTCACACACTTACATTCTCCATTCACATACATATATTTCTGCTTTCACACACTTACATTCTCCTATATTTCTACTCTCACACACATACATTCTCCTTTCACATACATGCATTTGTACTCTCACACACATTTATTTCTACCGTCACACACTTACATTCTCCATTCTCACATACATACATTTCTACTCTCTCTCTCACACACATACGTTCTCCTTACACATACATACATTTCTGCTTTCACACACTTACATTCTCCTATATTTCTACTCTCACACACATACATTCTCCTTTCACATACATGCATTTGTACTCTCACACACATTTATTTCTACCGTCACACACTTACATTCTCCATTCACATACATATATTTCTGCTTTCACACACTTACATTCTCCTTTTACATACACATATTTCTACCTTTTTTTGGTATCCATTACTTCCTGTTTATGCAGGAAGTCACTCTCAGACCAGGATACATGTGCAAGACTTGCTCAGCTCTTCCTCACAATTTCACAATGATGCTATTCAAAGTCATCCTGTTTTCTTTTCAAGTACATATTTTAAGTTTTTAATTTTAAAATATCATTATGTAAACTACGTGTTCTAAAGATCTGTGTACAAGTGTTATTATACTGATTTTGATCATATTGACAGGTCTCAACGCTAAGGACATTTTCTACTGGCCCGGTTTGGCCAGTGGTTAAAATTATTTACTTGCCCTGGCAAAATTTTCTGAGGCCTTGCTACAATAAATAAATCAATAAATAAGACGTATTGTTCCCATTCAGTCAGTCACGTTCAACGTTACGTCAGTGACTGACGAATTGGGATCTCACCCGAGAGCCCAATCACCTTCGAGTGTTAACTAAACAAGCCAATGACAGTTGGCGTGCATGCTTCGCCACGCGCACCCCGCCCCGCAGCGCGGGTATAAAAGGAGAGCGCGTGCAAACGCACATCAGCTTTTCGCTTCGGAGCCGAGCCTTCTACAGGACGAATCTCCGCAAGTGATCGTGTGTGTGTGTGTGTGTGTGTGTGTGTGTGTGTCTGTGTGTGCGTGTGTGTCTGTGTGTGCGTGCGTGTGAGAGAGAGAGAGAGCGAGAGAGAGAGAGAGAGAGAAGGGGGGGGGAGTCACATCACAGTGGAGTCAGCTGTCTTAATCGTGGCTTGTGTACTGCAAACACATACCAGCTTCATCACTGTGTCTGTCACCCGACTCTGTTCCCCTTTCGGGCTCTGTCTTTACATTTATTTTGAAAGATGAAGCTTGCGATTATGGTAAGATGCGTTACATTTCCGACCAGTGCTTGAGGTGTTCGGCCAATCACAATGCACTGGGTCAGCTGGCCAATCAGAGCAGACTGCGCTTGTCAGAAGGAGGGACTTTGTAGAAAACGAAGCGTTTGAGAGAGGCGGGGCATATAGGACCTATAATAATGTACAGTATTTGAAAAATAATGTGTTTTTTGAACATTAAAGCATGTCAACATATTCTGTTACACCAAATACACAAACTAATGATCTTTAAAAAAGCATCATATGACCCCTTTAATATGTACTAAGGTAAGAGGAAAAAGAAAATGCAATCGAAACTTTTCTGAAGACAGTCAGTTCTCCTCAGAAATGCATCCATATTCATATTCAACCCCCACCCTAATTCCATAATTATGGTTTTCTTTCAGTATTTCGAGCAACGCAAACAATGAATGTGTTCTGTCTGGCAGGGGCAGGGGAAGCTGTTTTAGGTTGGAGGTACTATACGGGGGCACGATAGAGGCTATTTACACTAAGTGAAAATAGCAGTATTTTTTTGTGATATCATATGCTATTTACACAGTGCAAATAGCTATAGATTATATTTAGCCTATAGCCTACTATGTTAATATAGCAGGGTATTCTGCTAATTACTTATTGCAAATCGTGGCAATTATCTGCACCTCAGCATTGTAATACATTATAAAACAGTGTAAGTGTAAATTTACATTTTAATTCAAATTATTAAATGGATGCCACTATTGGGACAAAAGCCCTCCCTATACCTACCCTAACCCTACCCAATACTTTATTTTCAACTTTTTGATGATTTCTTTCATTTTTATTAAAAATAAATGCTTTTCTGATGTTATTTGAAATTTGAAAACGGAGAAAAAAAAAGTTAGCCAAAAGGCAGATTTGAACCCGGGTCGATCGCGTCAAAAGGAGTATGACACAAATTTTACTATTTGCACCACTGAATCTGACAATTGATAACTGTCTTTTGTAATGATGACTAGCCCAATCACATGTTGGTGGGTGTAATTAGTGTAAGCCTCTGCCAACAAGGCGGGCTATTTGCACTTAGTGTAAATAGACACTCCAATTTATTTGTTTTATTCCCAACAGTTAAACAGTTAAAGTTGCCTACAGAAAAAACAGGGGGTGGTGCTGCAGCACTCAGCACACCCACGTCCCGCGCCTATGCTGTCTGGTAACGTACAGTATTTTCTCAGCTTGCGCGACTATTCTCTCCTCTTTGTGTCCGTCTTCAGTGCATCTGTCTTACAGATAATATATCATGATGATCATTGCGTTTGTGTTACCAAATTGCATCCGGTCAGGAATAACCTGACCACGCTGTTTTTAACCTGGTCGTTTTTGATTACTGTCAGTTTAAATGGCGGCGCTGCCAGATATTGAAAAACAAACAAAACAATCTAAAAATAAATAAACCGCAATGAGTCCAAATCTTGAGTTATGGAAATAATGTAAAGATATCGCTGTACCTAACTTGCAATCTACCACTTTATTCACTTCCTAAATTAAGTGAAAAAAAAATCCATTGAAGCTTATAATACGTGTATCTGGCAACACGAATGAGGCAGAGCCGCATCCTCAATCACAACTCCCTCAAGGGACGAGACCATGTAACCTTTTCACGATGATAATATTTATTTATTTATTTTTTAAACCCGCATAACTTGCTGAAATACTTCTGCGGCCGCCTCATCTACCTCAGCCGTAAAGATATCGCTGTACCTAACTTGCAATCTACCACTTTATTCACTTCCTAAATTAAGTGAAAAAAAAATCCATTGAAGCTTATAATACGTGTATCTGGCAACACGAATGAGGCAGAGCCGCATCCTCAATCACAACTCCCTCAAGGGACGAGACCATGTAACCTTTTCACGATGATAATATTTATTTATTTATTTTTTAAACCCGCATAACTTGCTGAAATACTTCTGCGGCCGCCTCATCTACCTCAGCCATGCTGATCAGGACCAGATCAAGACCTGTCCCAATGACCCTGATTGCGCCTGACTTGCCTTCCGTTTCCATTATACGCCTTCCGTTTCCACTATACTCTC
>NW_015505969.1:819982-826432 GCF_001515645.1 Sinocyclocheilus grahami
ATGGAGAATGCAAGTGTGTGAAAGCAAAAATATATGTATGTGAAAAAAGAATGCAAGTGTGTGAAAGCAAAAATATATGTATGTGAAAGGAGAATGTATGTGTGTGAGAGTAGAAATGTATGCATGTGTAATGAGAATGTAAGTGTGTGAAAGCAAAAATATATGTATGTGAAAGAAGAATGTAAGTGTGTGAAAGCAAATATATATGTATGTGAATGAAGAATGTAAGTGTGTGAAAGCAAAAATATATGTATGTGAAAGAAGAATGTAAGTGTGTGAAAGCAAAAATATTTGTATGTGAAAGGAGAATGTAAGTGTGTGAGAGTGCCAGAATGAATTATGGCTTGTACAGCCCCTCATATAAAAGCCTTACAGATACCATTTCTCTCTAAGAAGAAACAAAGCTGAGAGAATACATGCCTTTTGTTCTATTTTTGACAGAAAAGTGAGATTTGAGATCAATCTGTAATTAACAAATTTTTGAGGATCAAGCTGTGTTTTTTTAATGAGAGGCTTAATAACAGCCAGTCTGAAGGACTTTGGGACATATCCTAATGACATTGACTAATTAATATTCAGAAGATCTATGACTTTTGAAACACCTCTTTTAGTAGCTTAGATGGAATAGGGTCTAACATAAATGTTGTTGATGTTGATGATCTGACAAGTTTGAAAGCCCGACAACAGAGAATGAGTGGAATTGTTCCTCAGGGTATCTACAGTGCACTGTCTGATGCAATACTGTAGCTGACATCTGCATGTTTCGAATTTTTATCACTAATAGTATCGATCTTGGAAGTAAAGACATTCATAAAGTCATTACTGCTGTGCTGTTGGGAAATATCGGTGTCTGTTGATGCTTTATTTTTCATTAATTTAGCCACTGTACTGAATGGAGTTGTGTTTGTTTTCTTCTTAAAGAGACAACAAGTAAGCAGATCTAGCAGTTTTTAGAGCTTTTCTGTAAGTAGAAGCACTTTCCCTCCATGCAATACGAATGCCTCTAGTTTTGTTTTCTTCCAGCTGTGCTCCATACAGCAACCATATCTAAAGTACTAGAAAAGATTGAGTCCATATTTTATAGCACTAACTCAGATTGAAAATCAGCTAATTCTTTGATAAAGTCTGCATGGCACCCTGGTGGCCTGTATACAGTAGCCAGTACAGACGTCACGTGGGATTTCCCATAGGAAAGAAAAATCAAAAGTGAGATCTCTTTAACATCTCAAATATTTCACCTAGACAGAAATGAGTTTACTTTAAGATCGAATGGAGATTTTTGCTTGAGTCTCCCGCTTCTCAAACTTGTCTCCTGAGACAAAAACTCTAACACTCTCACATTTGTCTCCTTTAAAGTTTTAGAAGAGACCTCATCATCATCACACGCTGTGCTCAGATTTTTATCCTTAGCTAGATACTCTGGATCTCTCACATTTGTCTCTTTTAAAGCTTTAGAATAGATCTCAACAACATCACACACTGTGCTCAGATTTTTCTCCTACACTAAAGACTCGGGAGCTCTCACTTTAGTCTCCTTTGTCTCATTTGTCTCTCAACAACTTTACAAAGTGTGCAAATGCCAAATGTCTCAATATGAGCTCAAACATTTCTACCATATAATATGCATTAATAATCAAATTAGTCAATTAATAATCAAGACGGAGTCATAAGCCATTTATTTGCCTTTCAGTAAAGAAAAGCTCCTGGGTTACTTTTTTCTGTAAATCAGTTTTGATAAAGGCATAGGGTACATTACTATTTCCAACAACAAATTGTGCCTAAGCACATAAACATTATCTTATAAAAAAGTACCATTATATTTATTTCTGCATGATTTCTCTTAAACTCTGAATTTGTGTTTTCCCCCTTTATTTAGAGCCTTTCAAGTACTTGACTTGGTGCACACTTTATACAGTTGTTGAGATATTTTATAAAGCTTTAAAGAGACAGATATGAGACCCCCAGAGTCTTTAGCTTAAGAGAAACCTGAGCACAATGTGTGATGTTATTGAGATCTCTTCAAAACTTTTGAGGATACAAATGTGGGAGATCCAGAGTCTCTAGCTAAGGAGAAAAATCTGAGCACAATGTGAGATGTTACTGAGATCTTGTTTAAAACATTGGAGGGGACAAATGTGAGAGTTCCAGAGTCTCTAGCTAAGGAGAAAAATCTGAGCACAGTGTGTGATGATGATGAGATATCTTCTAAAACTTTAAAAGAGACAAATGTGAGAGTGTTAGAGTTTTTTTCTCAGGGGACAAGTTTGAGAAGCAGGAGACTCAAGCAAAAATCTCCATCTTAACCTTTTTTCTGTCTAGGACAAATATTTGAGATGTTAAAGATAACTCACATTTGATTTTTCTTTCCTCTGGGAAGTCTCCATTTGATGTTAAAGTAACCATGTCTGTCTAGCAGAAACATTTGGGATGTTAAAGAGATCTCTTTTTATTTTTATTTTTTTTCTCCCCTCTGGTTAGCTTCAATGTCATTTATCAACACCATTTCAATCAAACACAATACATGCACTGTCATATTTAAAGTTATTTTGTGTAGAGAGTGTTTTATTGCACAATAATTTAACAGAGGAAAGCATTACCTATATTTAGATGCATGCAAAAATGGGCTGTACAATATAAAATTTGTAATGCTAGTCTCTAGCTAAGGAGAAAAATCTGAGCACAGTGTGTGATGATGATGAGATATCTTCTAAAACTTTAAAAGAGACAAATGTGAGAGTGTTAGAGTTTTTTTCTCAGGGGACAAGTTTGAGAAGCAGGAGACTCAAGCAAAAATCTCCATCTTAACCTTTTTTCTGTCTAGGACAAATATTTGAGATGTTAAAGATAACTCACATTTGATTTTTCTTTCCTCTGGGAAGTCTCCATTTGATGTTAAAGTAACCATGTCTGTCTAGCAGAAACATTTGGGATGTTAAAGAGATCTCTTTTTATTTTTATTTTTTTTCTCCCCTCTGGTTAGCTTCAATGTCATTTATCAACACCATTTCAATCAAACACAATACATGCACTGTCATATTTAAAGTTATTTTGTGTAGAGAGTGTTTTATTGCACAATAATTTAACAGAGGAAAGCATTACCTATATTTAGATGCATGCAAAAATGGGCTGTACAATATAAAATTTGTAATGCTACAAAAAAAAAAAAAAAAAAACTGGTACACTAGCAGGCCCAGCTCCAAAATCAAATCACTGAGGGTGATTCTTAAATTATTGAGGGTGGCCTCTCTCTCTATATATATATACTGAACAAAATTATAAACGCAACACTTTTGTTTTTGCCCCCAATTTTCATGAGCTGAACTCAAAAATCTAAGATTTTTTCTATGTACACAAAAGGCCTATTTCTCTCAAATATTGTTCACAAATCTGTCTAAATCTGTGTAATGCCGAGTTCACACTGCACGATTTTCAAACTCATCGTATCGCCGTTGTTTTCACACTGCGTGACTATCTGGGGTAGCAGTCAGTTGCTGCTGTGTTCACATTGCACGATGGATCGGCGACAGGGGGTTTCACACTGCATGACTTCACTGTCAGGAATAATCGCCGACAGCTCTGTCTGGTCCGCAAACTAAGTTTCACAACAAAACACACGCGAGAAGTGATAAGGAAATAACGCGAGAACCCGCGTGCATCAGACCGGAGTTCGCAAGCAAGACTGTAATTATTTTACATTTATATATATAGCCCGTAAATTGTCTGTGAGCTGATTTCCAGCTACAAGGAGAAAAAGAAAAACAGATTATGCAGGAAGGAGATGCAGGGAACAGGGATTGGGTGTTCTGCAAAGAGAGTTGCAGGTAAATAATTTTGCAGTAACTGTTATGCTGAAGTTGTGGCTAGTCAAGCAAATGTTTGTGCTTGTTTCTGTATGATATAATTGTTCATATATCTATTAAAATACTGATATTCTGGTCTATAACTCCTCCAGAACTTCCCGCTGCCCTGTATCTTGGTCTCTCATTGGCTGTAGGTCATCGCCGATGTGTTTTTCAGTCAGAAATCATTGCACACAGCGTGATTGTGAATCGGTGACAGCTCCAGATATTTAGCATGCCAAATATTTCGCGGGCGTCGGTGATGCATCGGCGATTCCCTCAGATCGCGTCTTTGATCATTCACACTGCGTGATTGTCACTCACGTGCACAAGCACCGATTTGCCTCCGATGTCGGGCATTTGTCGGCAATTTCAGAAAACCTGTCGGCGAGTGAAAATTCGGGCTAAAATCGTGCAGTGTGAACTCGGCATAAGTGAGCACTTCTCCTTTGCCGAGATAATCCATCCACCTCACAGGTGTGGCATATCAAGATGCTGATTAGACGGCATGATTATTGCACAGGTGTGCCTTAGGCTGTCCACAATAAAAGGCCACTCTAAAATTTGCAGTCTTATCACACAGCACAATGCCACAGGTGTTGCAAGTTTTGAGGGAGCGTGCAATTGGCATGCTGACTGCAGGAATGTCCACCAGAACTGTTGCCCGTGAAGTGAATGTTCATTTCTCTATCATAAGCCATCTCCAAAGGCGTACACACTGGTATAATATATAAGCCGTCCATTGCTATGGTGCAAAGAGCGCTCCCTTATAATCACTTATCTTAGTTAATCGCGACCTCACAAAGTTACATTATTATCAATGAATTTCTCAATGCTGCACAATGAATCTCTTATTTACATCGCATCTACACGTTACATTAAAGAAACGTTAATTCATGCTTTCATGACCTCAAGGTTAGATTATTGTAATGCTTTATTGGGTGGTTGCTCTGCGTGCTTAATAAACAAACTCCAGCTGGTACAAAATGAAGCAGCTAGAGTTCTTACTAGACCCAGGAAGTACGACCATATTAGCCCGGTTCTGTCAACTCCGCACAGGCTCCCTATGAATACATATTTAAATCTTGCTAATTACTTATAAAACCCTGAATGGTTTAGCTCCTCAATACTTGAGCGAGCTCATATTGGATTATAGTCCTTCACGTCCGCTGCGATCTCAAAACTCTGGCCATTTGATAATACCTAGAATATCAAAATATTCTGCAGGTGGCAGATTATTTTCCTGTTTAGCGGCCAAACTCTGGAACAATCTATCTAGCATTGTACAGGAGGCAGACACACTCTGTCAGTTTAAATCTAGATTAAAGAACCATCTCTTTAACCTAGCATACACATAACAAACTATCACTTTTCTATAATTCAAATCCGTTAAAGGATTTTTAGGCTGCATTAATTAGGCCAACCGGAACCGGGAACACTTCCCATAACACCCAATGTACTTGTTACATAGTAAGATGGCATCTACGCTAATATTAGTCTGTTTCATTCTTATTACGAGGTCAACGTAGCCACTCTTGACCTCTACAGCCCTGAATGTCAGTGGAGACCATGTCAACTAGATGAGCCCTAGGGACAGATTCCGTACAAAACCGTGTCAACTAGACGGCCGTCGGGACAAGACCATGGGAACCAGAGAAGTCCTCTGCACAATCTGACCTGTGTTGCAGCCTGGAATTAAACCACACCATACTGGTTTCGTCTGGCCAGAGGAGAACTAGCGCCCTGACTGAGCCTGTTTTTTATTTTTTTTCCAATTCTGTCACCAATGGAGTTTTGGTTCCTTGCCACGGCCAATAATAGTCGAGTTTAATAATAGTGTCATAACTAAACAGTTCATAATTTCAGAAATTAAGTTCAATTCAGCTGAAAAGTATTTCAGTTCAAGGACAGAGCTGATGTTGCAAAGTTAGTGTCATTATTCAGCTTGATTCAGTTCAAATGTTGTTCTCATCAGTGCAGTTAAATCAATATCTATTTAAATAATATCTTAAATTAACACTAACTTATACACCTCCAAAAATATTCAAAACAAATCTTGTTTTCCCTCTCTCAACATTCCCATAGAGCTCCTAGTACCTATTTGTGAGCATTGAACCACATTTTGAAAACCCCCTTGCCTAAAACTCAGGTATAAATGTAAAAAGGCCTGTGAATATACAGTACATGCAATTGTACATATGTTGGCCTATACGCATTAAAAATACCGGAGACCCTTACCTTCAACAAGCAACAAAATCCAGTCACATATCTGTGATTTCCTGTGTTTTCACTGGTTTCTGTAGACATATTTGAGATTAATGTCGATACAGGTGTAAACAGCAATTTATTTAGCCAACCACTTGAGCAACTGAGTGCCCATGAGTAAAGAGGGCAACACTGAGGTCACATATTATTAGGGGTGCAACTGCCAGTGAGATGAATGGGTTTACTCCAGGTACTCAACACATTCTCACTCTATGGCAGGGTCAAGTGACCCAGTTAGAGGTGGTAATTCCATAGTTAATCTAAAAAATAGTGGAGAATCAGTTCTGTACTATATATGTGCTGTGTATGAACTTCCTGCTGTCTGGTTGAAGCATGCTCATATGGC
>NW_015505969.1:827104-838310 GCF_001515645.1 Sinocyclocheilus grahami
TCCAGAGTCTCTAGCTAAGGAGAAAAATCTGAGCACAGTGTGTGATGATGATGAGATATCTTCTAAAACTTTAAAAGAGACAAATGTGAGAGTGTTAGAGTTTTTTTCTCAGGGGACAAGTTTGAGAAGCAGGAGACTCAAGCAAAAATCTCCATCTTAACCTTTTTTCTGTCTAGGACAAATATTTGAGATGTTAAAGATAACTCACATTTGATTTTTCTTTCCTCTGGGAAGTCTCCATTTGATGTTAAAGTAACCATGTCTGTCTAGCAGAAACATTTGGGATGTTAAAGAGATCTCTTTTTATTTTTATTTTTTTTCTCCCCTCTGGTTAGCTTCAATGTCATTTATCAACACCATTTCAATCAAACACAATACATGCACTGTCATATTTAAAGTTATTTTGTGTAGAGAGTGTTTTATTGCACAATAATTTAACAGAGGAAAGCATTACCTATATTTAGATGCATGCAAAAAGGGGCTTAAAAATATAAAATTTGAAAAGATAAAAAAAAAAAAAAAAAAAACTGGTACACTAGCAGGCCCAGCTCCACAATCAAATCACTGAGGGTGATTCTTAAATTATTGAGGGTGGCCTCTCTCTCTATATATATATACTGAACAAAATTATAAACGCAACACTTTTGTTTTTGCCCCCAATTTTCATGAGCTGAACTCAAAAATCTAAGATTTTTTCTATGTACACAAAAGGCCTATTTCTCTCAAATATTGTTCACAAATCTGTCTAAATCTGTGTAATGCCGAGTTCACACTGCACGATTTTCAAACTCATCGTATCGCCGTTGTTTTCACACTGCGTGACTATCTGGGGTAGCAGTCAGTTGCTGCTGTGTTCACATTGCACGATGGATCGGCGACAGGGGGTTTCACACTGCATGACTTCACTGTCAGGAATAATCGCCGACAGCTCTGTCTGGTCCGCAAACTAAGTTTCACAACAAAACACACGCGAGAAGTGATAAGGAAATAACGCGAGAACCCGCGTGCATCAGACCGGAGTTCGCAAGCAAGACTGTAATTATTTTACATTTATATATATAGCCCGTAAATTGTCTGTGAGCTGATTTCCAGCTACAAGGAGAAAAAGAAAAACAGATTATGCAGGAAGGAGATGCAGGGAACAGGGATTGGGTGTTCTGCAAAGAGAGTTGCAGGTAAATAATTTTGCAGTAACTGTTATGCTGAAGTTGTGGCTAGTCAAGCAAATGTTTGTGCTTGTTTCTGTATGATATAATTGTTCATATATCTATTAAAATACTGATATTCTGGTCTATAACTCCTCCAGAACTTCCCGCTGCCCTGTATCTTGGTCTCTCATTGGCTGTAGGTCATCGCCGATGTGTTTTTCAGTCAGAAATCATTGCACACAGCGTGATTGTGAATCGGTGACAGCTCCAGATATTTAGCATGCCAAATATTTCGCGGGCGTCGGTGATGCATCGGCGATTCCCTCAGATCGCGTCTTTGATCATTCACACTGCGTGATTGTCACTCACGTGCACAAGCACCGATTTGCCTCCGATGTCGGGCATTTGTCGGCAATTTCAGAAAACCTGTCGGCGAGTGAAAATTCGGGCTAAAATCGTGCAGTGTGAACTCGGCATAAGTGAGCACTTCTCCTTTGCCGAGATAATCCATCCACCTCACAGGTGTGGCATATCAAGATGCTGATTAGACGGCATGATTATTGCACAGGTGTGCCTTAGGCTGTCCACAATAAAAGGCCACTCTAAAATTTGCAGTCTTATCACACAGCACAATGCCACAGGTGTTGCAAGTTTTGAGGGAGCGTGCAATTGGCATGCTGACTGCAGGAATGTCCACCAGAACTGTTGCCCGTGAAGTGAATGTTCATTTCTCTATCATAAGCCATCTCCAAAGGCGTACACACTGGTATAATATATAAGCCGTCCATTGCTATGGTGCAAAGAGCGCTCCCTTATAATCACTTATCTTAGTTAATCGCGACCTCACAAAGTTACATTATTATCAATGAATTTCTCAATGCTGCACAATGAATCTCTTATTTACATCGCATCTACACGTTACATTAAAGAAACGTTAATTCATGCTTTCATGACCTCAAGGTTAGATTATTGTAATGCTTTATTGGGTGGTTGCTCTGCGTGCTTAATAAACAAACTCCAGCTGGTACAAAATGAAGCAGCTAGAGTTCTTACTAGACCCAGGAAGTACGACCATATTAGCCCGGTTCTGTCAACTCCGCACAGGCTCCCTATGAATACATATTTAAATCTTGCTAATTACTTATAAAACCCTGAATGGTTTAGCTCCTCAATACTTGAGCGAGCTCATATTGGATTATAGTCCTTCACGTCCGCTGCGATCTCAAAACTCTGGCCATTTGATAATACCTAGAATATCAAAATATTCTGCAGGTGGCAGATTATTTTCCTGTTTAGCGGCCAAACTCTGGAACAATCTATCTAGCATTGTACAGGAGGCAGACACACTCTGTCAGTTTAAATCTAGATTAAAGAACCATCTCTTTAACCTAGCATACACATAACAAACTATCACTTTTCTATAATTCAAATCCGTTAAAGGATTTTTAGGCTGCATTAATTAGGCCAACCGGAACCGGGAACACTTCCCATAACACCCAATGTACTTGTTACATAGTAAGATGGCATCTACGCTAATATTAGTCTGTTTCATTCTTATTACGAGGTCAACGTAGCCACTCTTGACCTCTACAGCCCTGAATGTCAGTGGAGACCATGTCAACTAGATGAGCCCTAGGGACAGATTCCGTACAAAACCGTGTCAACTAGACGGCCGTCGGGACAAGACCATGGGAACCAGAGAAGTCCTCTGCACAATCTGACCTGTGTTGCAGCCTGGAATTAAACCACACCATACTGGTTTCGTCTGGCCAGAGGAGAACTAGCGCCCTGACTGAGCCTGTTTTTTATTTTTTTTCCAATTCTGTCACCAATGGAGTTTTGGTTCCTTGCCACGGCCAATAATAGTCGAGTTTAATAATAGTGTCATAACTAAACAGTTCATAATTTCAGAAATTAAGTTCAATTCAGCTGAAAAGTATTTCAGTTCAAGGACAGAGCTGATGTTGCAAAGTTAGTGTCATTATTCAGCTTGATTCAGTTCAAATGTTGTTCTCATCAGTGCAGTTAAATCAATATCTATTTAAATAATATCTTAAATTAACACTAACTTATACACCTCCAAAAATATTCAAAACAAATCTTGTTTTCCCTCTCTCAACATTCCCATAGAGCTCCTAGTACCTATTTGTGAGCATTGAACCACATTTTGAAAACCCCCTTGCCTAAAACTCAGGTATAAATGTAAAAAGGCCTGTGAATATACAGTACATGCAATTGTACATATGTTGGCCTATACGCATTAAAAATACCGGAGACCCTTACCTTCAACAAGCAACAAAATCCAGTCACATATCTGTGATTTCCTGTGTTTTCACTGGTTTCTGTAGACATATTTGAGATTAATGTCGATACAGGTGTAAACAGCAATTTATTTAGCCAACCACTTGAGCAACTGAGTGCCCATGAGTAAAGAGGGCAACACTGAGGTCACATATTATTAGGGGTGCAACTGCCAGTGAGATGAATGGGTTTACTCCAGGTACTCAACACATTCTCACTCTATGGCAGGGTCAAGTGACCCAGTTAGAGGTGGTAATTCCATAGTTAATCTAAAAAATAGTGGAGAATCAGTTCTGTACTATATATGTGCTGTGTATGAACTTCCTGCTGTCTGGTTGAAGCATGCTCATATGGCATAATGACAGCGTACCATGTTTTGAAAGCCCATCACTCACTTGTTTATACGGTAATATGAAAAATACTCTTTACAAGCTTTTTTGATGCAGGAAAGATTTAATGTAAGAGTTCTCGATGAGACATCTCGTTTATTATTCATCATGAATATGTACAGTGTCTTTGCCAGTGAGCCGTTGAACAGCAGTAATAGCCATCATCTGATCTATTATTCATAATCAGCAATTTGCATAAGCAGCACTACGGTCTCCCAAATGACTATGTTAAAGCTACGGTCAGGTGATCCGGATAGAGGTGCTAACTCTACGGCTCTTTCACAAACATTAAAGCAGCGCTGGGGCACGCCAGTGCTCACTGACTAGCTTTAGATTTTTGCTGCGGCTCATTCGTTTTATCACATGCCGACACCTCCTGTATTTGAATATCTGATTAAAGCTTTGTCACTGCTGGAGGCTGTGTGTTGCCTCATTCATGGCTGTAGTGAAATAACAAAATTATCACTAAAACAAGCAGAGAAGATCAGGGACTCAGTCAGACATCCTCAGGTCAGTGTCAGGCCTTTCATCTCATCAAACGCAAAATGTTTTAATTATTCCCTTTTGTATGTCCTGCAGATATATTGCTGAAAGTACGCATGTTATTTCTTTCCTGCTTTGGAATATTTCCCACTGAATCAGGAAGCTGGGGTGAGACATACAGTATCATAATAATGGCCTCCAGGGTTGCCAGGCCTGCGGAACAAATCCAGCCAAAATGTGATTCAAAACTAGACCAAAACTATCCCAATAGCGATTTTTTTCTGCAGTTTTACCCTCTGTTGAGGGTCCCACTCTGTCAAAATAGCATTCCGGTGCATGTAAAAGTAGCTCAGTTCCACTCTAAAACTGTAGACTTGGCAACCCTGAAGGCCTCATCCCAATAAAGGGATTATAAACACAATGAGGCTGTAAAAGTGGACTAATGATAAGTTTATCTGTTCAGCATGATGACATT
The DNA here is from genome assembly GCF_001515645.1 of Sinocyclocheilus grahami. NCBI lineage: Eukaryota > Metazoa > Chordata > Actinopteri > Cypriniformes > Cyprinidae > Sinocyclocheilus > Sinocyclocheilus grahami. The sequence continues at coordinate 831,901 of NW_015505969.1, forward strand.
TCATATTAAAATATATTGAGCTAGAGTTAACCACATACCTTATTTCAAGCATTTAAACTAAAATCCATAAAAAAAAAATAATACTAAAAAAAAGAAAACCCACTGACTTCAGGATGATGGAACTGGAAGTGCTAAAATGCGAGCATTTTGATGTGGTCTACAAAAATATGTAATCTCTCCAGAACTCTATAGGCTTCAAAAATGAAACATTTGCTGATTGCTATTGCTAGTCGCTTGCAGGCGGTATTGTGGGAGAGAAATAAAGAGACTATAAATTTGAGCACATCTGTTTGTGTACATGTAGGAGTACATTAGCATATACATGCTAATAGGCAAAACTAAAAGCAACACATTTTAAACTTAGAATTAATGGGGTCTTTTAAATATATTTTTTGAAAGCTGAAGGGCTTGCTGTGCACCATTTGTGTACTCTGCTGCACTTTAACCACATTTTTCAGAAGTATGACAGTGGCTCAACTGTTTTCAAAATAGTGTTGTGTTTCCCAGGGGCATTTACAAGTCCGTGATCCATGGTACACAGAAGGAAAAAAGGTCTTAGGTCCTTTTTTTTAAATGCATTTAAAATAGAAAACACATTTATTTCCTTATATATGATTTAAAGTTATAGGTCATATTACCTATTATATATTCACAACCAAAAAAAAAAAAAAGGATTATTTAATAATGCTCATGTACCAGTAACTCATGTCATATTGATAATTATTTTCAGGAAGTTAATGTATTAGATATCTTGTACTAAAAATGAACAGCTATTTTACATCATTTATTAATATAGGCTATTTTAATTTATAAGCAATGTTATTTATAGTAACCAGGCATAACTTGACTAAGCATTTAAAATTATTTTGAGACATAACACCCAGTGGAAATTACATTTTTCAGAAGTTGAAGGAATGCGTCTGTTGGATTTATTTTCACCAAGTCATCTCAGCGACCCAGTGGGTGGTCACATATCGATTTACATGTGGATATGGATGCAATTTTAAAGTAACATTTTACACACTTGGATGAAGTGTTTTTAATGCATTTTTGAATAAATTTCATGACTTTTATATCAAGTAACATAAGCATCAAAGCATATATATATATACACAGTGCTGCTTGAAAGTTTGTGAACCCTTTAGAATTTTCTAAATTTCTGAATAAATATGACCCAAAATATCATCAGATTTTTGCACAAGTCCCGAAAGTAGACAGACAACCCAATCAAACAACCCATATGTATATGTTATTAAATTAATATAATAATTGATTGGTAATAATTGTTTAAATTAATTTATTAATTGATACTTTTTGACTCATCCCTTTCCTTAAAAATGGTTTAAAGGCTGAAATGTGTGCCGATAACTTTTTGCTTGTGTGAAAACCTGTAACTAAACTGTACATATGGTACTAATTTTATTTGTGCAGATCTTAAAAAGGTCTTAAGTCTTAAATTTGATTTTAAAAATCCTGCATATATTCAGAATTTATAATAAATATATTTAAATATGAAGCTGTGACATAGTCATAGACATAGACATATATATACATATACACACACACACACACACTTTAAATAACTTTATATAATTGGAATTATAGTTGGAAGCACCACCTAAATGTCAGTTTTGACTGAGGACTACAGGAAGATGCCACATCAGAACCACAATAAAATTAATTAATTAGTTCAATCAGCCCCAGTTAAAACCCAAAGTTATCAGCTGTAAAATAACGCCCTTTATGTCACTTGTTAAAATAGCAAGGAATTGTCAAACAAGAGGTGAGGTTACACAATAATGAAATAACACAGCTACAGACAGACAGACAGATAGACAGATAGATAGACAGATAGATAGATAGATAGATAGATAGATAGATAGATAGATTTGGATGAAGTGTTTTTAATGCATTTTTGAATAAATTTCATGACTTTTATATCAAGTAACATAAGCATCAAAGCATATATATATATACACAGTGCTGCTTGAAAGTTTGTGAACCCTTTAGAATTTTCTAAATTTCTGAATAAATATGACCCAAAATATCATCAGATTTTTGCACAAGTCCCGAAAGTAGACAGACAACCCAATCAAACAACCCATATGTATATGTTATTAAATTAATATAATAATTGATTGGTAATAATTGTTTAAATTAATTTATTAATTGATACTTTTTGACTCATCCCTTTCCTTAAAAATGGTTTAAAGGCTGAAATGTGTGCCGATAACTTTTTGCTTGTGTGAAAACCTGTAACTAAACTGTACATATGGTACTAATTTTATTTGTGCAGATCTTAAAAAGGTCTTAAGTCTTAAATTTGATTTTAAAAATCCTGCATATATTCAGAATTTATAATAAATATATTTAAATATGAAGCTGTGACATAGTCATAGACATAGACATATATATACATATACACACACACACACACACTTTAAATAACTTTATATAATTGGAATTATAGTTGGAAGCACCACCTAAATGTCAGTTTTGACTGAGGACTACAGGAAGATGCCACATCAGAACCACAATAAAATTAATTAATTAGTTCAATCAGCCCCAGTTAAAACCCAAAGTTATCAGCTGTAAAATAACGCCCTTTATGTCACTTGTTAAAATAGCAAGGAATTGTCAAACAAGAGGTGAGGTTACACAATAATGAAATAACACAGCTACAGACAGACAGACAGATAGACAGATAGATAGACAGATAGATAGATAGATAGATAGATAGATAGATAGATAGATCATTGCGATCAAATTTGACCTCTGATTAAATTCTGCCAGTGACAAGTTTTGAGGCACAGTCCTGCAGTGTAGCTTCTCTTACTATAACAGTGAAATCAAGAACCATTGGGAGTACAGAACCTGATGACAGTGCGACAACAACATACTACCACTTGCTGCACACATTGTATTTTTTTTCTCATTTTCTTTTCAAGACAAGCCAACATCAAAATGAATGTTATATTTGTAAAAATATTTATTCCATGACTAAAAACGCCAACCTTCAGCTCATACAGCATAAGACTCTTAACAGAACACACTACACTGGGGAAAGGCTGTCTAAAATGGGATTCACATCAGAAACTTGCTCGCACTGCTCACAAAAAAATTGTCTGGACACATACTGTATATCCATGCCACATGGCACTGCCCATCCATTAAACACTTTTGGAAAGACGTCACTGAATCCCTATCCCGCCTCCTGGGCTGCCACATCCCATTATCCCCCGTCTACTGGGTGATCTATCAACTCTCAATCAGGAAATAATATAAACAAAAGGATACTCCTCATAGGTTTAGCCATCGCCAAGAAAACTGTCCTCCTGAACTGGAAATCCCAAAACACTATTCACATAACGGATTGGAAAAATTTGCTCACAGATTACATTTCCCTTGAACATTTCTCACCTCCTTACAACTATACTTTGCAACCACAACACTCCAGATCAGACCTCATTCAACTTTTACAAATCTGACACACTCATCCTAATCATTTATTTATTCACATATTATTATTATTATACATATTTATACAAGGTTTAAATAATACTATGAGTGTATTCAATATTGTTTTCATTATTATTATTATTATCATTATTACTATCATAGAAACATTGAGCAGTAATAAGATGGTTGATGGGATGATATTTATATAAGGACGGTAATGGTTTAATGAAGATCATAACACTAAATATATACTGTATACCTAAAATATATAAATATAACTAAATCGAATCTGCACCCAACATATACCGCACATGTTTTTAATGCACCGCATCCTGATTTTAATGCACCACACGCTTCTTTTAATGCACAACATCAGCTTAAGCATACATACATATATAGTAATTTTACCGTGAAATGGAAAGGAAAAAAAAAAAAACATTGACACAGAAGCTAGAATAGGTTAATAATAATAATGTAATAATGACACATACCCAACACATACCACTGTTGGGTATGTGTCACTATTACATTATTATTATTACGATTGTTATTACATTATTATTATTATTATTATCATTACTTTTATTATTATTGATATTACTGTTGCCGTCATCACAAGGTATTATTATCATCACCATCTTTAGTATTATTATTATGCATGCATGCTAGTACTACTTGAATACTACTACTATTATTGCCAGATGGTCATCACTGTTTATTTTCATTGCTGTTATTATCATTGCTGTTCTATTGCAGTTTTTGTGTTTTGTGTTCACCGTATGTTGTATGTTTTGCACTCTTAATAAAAAAAAAGAAAAAAAAGTTTTTGTTTGCTAGCCACCATTTCAATTCCGCATGTGAATACTGTTTTTGCTGTCACTGAACGTGTCACAGATTGATGATGTAAAACTCTTCTTGCACACATCCATTTTAATAGGTGGGATCATGTTGTCTGTATGACTTAAGTTTGCCTAAATTAAATTAATACATTAAATTACTTAATATAATTATTTTTACTTCACAATATTTAAATTTCCTGGGCAGATGCACTTGTAACAAAATCACCCTAAACATTCTAGAACGATTTATTATTTTCAAATAGAGCTATTCAAGTAATCTAGTGAAAATACCTGTATTTGTTTCATATCTCAATATATCAAGAACAACTATCACAGTCAGTTTTTTTTTATGCTTCAATATCGTGTAGCCCTAGTGAGAAAAGATGCACCTGGGCCTTACACAACATGAGTGAAATGAAAACAGCTGCCTGTTATATTTGCCCCTGATGTTGGACACAGGATGTTCTGAAATAACTTTGTTTAGCCTTTTGCTCCGTGGCTGAGACTACACTAAAAAGTGCTAACTAATGTTATGGCTGCTCCACAAAACAGTCTGCTGACACCACTGTTCATCTTTAATGCATCAAAGGGCATTTAACTGCTCCGACTGTTACGAGTCTGACATTAAAATGTGTGTGGATGGAAGAAAGAGTGCAAGCTCAGTTGAAATCAATCACTTTTAACAGTCACTTGACTTGAATTTCATATTGGCTTCAACAGAACAGTGTGACCTCTTGCCACTCTGTATCGTTGTATGTTATTAATTGTTAATGCCAAAGAATCAACTCTGGAGGTAGACGGTACAATAGATACCCTTGAGTGATTTTGCCCGTGGGACTTGTACGTAAACATGGAAGGATTGTTTTTTTTATGTACAATATACAGTCATATTTGTTGTTGATTTTTTTTATGCAAGAGCGTAATGTTGGTGTTATCTGCAGCTCATTAATTTTTAATAGTGTAGGGATGTGAATGTGACTTCAAAATACCAAACAATACTCAATGACACTGTTTTGTTTCTTTGTGTATTATATAATACTACTAATACTAAAAATAAAGTTTTCAAAGTAAAAAAGTAAAAGTACATATTGTTTGACTGTATGTAAGGTAACTTACAGTTAACCAATTAACTTTTTATCATTGAATTTAGTTTTTTACAGTGGTATGTAACAAAATAACTTTGCATAATTAAATGGAACATAATGTGAAATAATTTTGCAAGCTGTGAAAGTGTCTTCTGGCTAACTGGGATGCATGGTGAAACGGTCTCGTAAGGGTTTGAGATCTTTCCACTCAAGATTAATTGTATGAATGGTAGAGTTGCAGATTAGAGCATTAATTAATTTGTTTCATAATTATTTTGTTAAAAATATAATAGTAGGTTCCTTTGTGACAACTGACTATATAGAGTATATAGCTACATATTGATTTATATAGCTATACATTTATATGTTTTATATTTTTAAAGAAAGTCATAACATGTATAAGCCATTGCATAAATGAATGAAATTGTTGTGTTAATATTAAACTATTTGTTGTATTTTTATTTTAATACTATTCAAGTATTGTTGCATTGTATTACACACTATATTAATTTGAAATTTAAATGGGTGATGGCTTCTCATTCATTTCTAACACTTGTTCATTTGTAAGCAAATATAGTATTACCACTTTGGGTTTCTAGCTAACACCCGCAACTAGAATGAAAAACCTTTCAGTAGCATTGATCCTTAACGAAAAAGCTCAGTCGGCTATCCTTTTGTCTGTCAGAACGCAGGACTAAATCATTTGAATAATACATTTATCATACCGTGATTTCCAGCTCTAAAATTTCTGCATTATGGGAATGCAGTCATAGCTGTCAGAACTGAGGGTTAAGTTTAAATCCAGCTGTGAGCATATGGACTCAAGCACCCGTTTAACATAGGTATAACAGATTTAATATAAGGCAATCTTCCATGAAACTCTCTTCAGAGCTGCAGTATGTTCAGATATTATACGCTCGCCAAACCATGCAAGAGTTTCATTCAGGTAAGTTCGAGATCCCTGTGGTATTTAAAATACCGTCCTGATACATGTGTCACACAAATACATATATACATACACATATAT
>NW_015505969.1:838340-861895 GCF_001515645.1 Sinocyclocheilus grahami
CAAATACATATATACACACACATATATATATATATATATATATATATATATATATATATATATATATATATTACTTTAGAATCTCTAGATTTCACTCAGTACCACCTCTGATTTAATCAGAAAAGCCCCTGAAAATATCCATGACCAATATGTTCAGAAATAAATGTTTAGTCGCTCTGACAAAAATGTATAGGCTGAATGAGACCTTGTTGTTTGCACAACTGCACAATGAAATCTTTTATTACAGTGTTTCCAATGAGACAGGGGCGTAGATTACGTGGGGGGTGCGGGGGACATGTCCCACCCACTTTTAATAGCATGTAAATTCGTCCCCCGCACTTTTTCGGGCAAGTGTGTTTGCATAGATTTTCAAGAGCCGGTGTGAATAAATATAGATTTAAATTCAAAGAGACAGGATAGTCTGTGCATGATCTGATGTTTTATTCGGACCCAGAATAAGGTGAGATGAACATTGCGGAGCGCTAAACACTGTGTGTAGTGTATGTTTCATTCATACTCGAAGCCGGAGGGCACTCTCGCGCAGAAAGTCGTACGAGGAAATTCCTAATAAGGACAAAAGCGTCCAGCTATGGCTGTGTGAAAACAGTTGTTTTCACAGAAAACAGAAACGTTTGGAAACATGAAGACATTAAACACGATTGCGACAATATGGTTTATTTGTGTTTGTCAACTCATCTCAAGGTTATACATAAAGTATATGAACAATGCAGTGCTAATTGACATAGCATTTATTACAGTATAGAAACTATTCTGCCTTATTATGTGATAAAAAAGTGTTTGTAGTATATAAACAAGTCATTATTATTGGTTATTGTACAGCAGTTATCTGAGTTCTAAGTCAATTAAAAGCTAGAAATTAGAGAACAATTATAGTTGCCTATACACCAGTCAAAAGTTTTTGAACAGTAAGATTTTTAATGTTTTTTTTTTAAAGAAGTATCTTCTGTTCACCAAGCCTGCATTTATTTGATCCAAAATACAGCAAAACAGAACTATTTTTATTTGAATATATTTTAAAATGTAATTTATTGTGATTTCAAAGCTAAATTTTATATTTTTATAACTACTAGGCTATTTAAAATAACTTTTCTATTTGAATATATTTTAAAATGTAATTTATTGTGATTTTAAAGCTAAATGTTTAGCATCATTACTCCAGTCACACGATCCTTCAGAAATCATTCTGATATTCCGATTTACTGTTCAAAAAACATTTATTATTATTATGATGTTGAAAACAGCAGAGTAGTTTTTTTTCAGGTTTCTTTGATGAATAGAAAGTTCAGAAGAACCGCATTTAGGCTATCTGAAATCTAAATCTTTTGTAACATTATAAATGTCTTTATCATCACTTTTTATCAATTTAAAGCATCCTTGCTAAATAAAAGTGTTAATTTCTATAATTTATTTTTCAAAAAAAAAAAATAATTATACTGATTCAAAGCTTTTGAATGGTATAGTGTATAATGTTACAAAAGCTTTTTATTTCACATAAATGCTGGTCTTTGGATCCTTCTATTCATCAAAGAATCCTGAAAAAAATTACTCAACTGTTTTAAATATTGATAATAATAATAATAATAATAATTAAAAAAGATTTCTTGAGCAGCAAATCAGCATATTATAATGATTTCTGAAGAATGTGACACTGAAGAGTGGAGTAATGATGCTGAAAATTCAGCTTTGATCACAGCAATCAATGTAAAATATATTCAGATAGAAAGCAGTTATTTTAAATAGTAAAAATATTTCACAACATTACTGCTTTTGTCAGGGTTCTGTCACTTCGGTCTAGTGTAATTCATGATTTTGTGACAGAGCCCTGACACTCCTGTCATGTCATTGTTTTCATGTGAGCGTGTGGCTTTGAGAGTGCTCGAGCCGTGCGCTCTCGTCTGCGTGTACTGTTTCATGTTGGAGCGTGGTGTTCGGATCCCGGCACTCAGGTCTTGAGTTTCGGGGTCCGGACACTCGCGCTCCATGTTCTGTCTGGTTGTGGGAGCGTGCGGTCTCGAGTTCGCTTGGCCTTCTGTCCACGTGTGCTTTTCTTGTTGTCTTGTGTTGTTGCACGCAGCTCGTGTTTTCGCTGGCTGCGTGCTATCTTGTCTTGTGTGAACACGCGGCTTGTGAGTTTTCTCATTGGCTACGTGTTCGTGTTTTGTTTTGTGTGAGCACATGGCACACCAAAATCAAAGACAAAAGCCATGTGCTCACACAAAACAAAATTGTCAATTGTCTTGACCCCGCCCATCTTGTTACCTGATTATTGGTTAATTTGTCCCACATGTGTTCCCTCGTTACCATCCTCATTTGCTCTCCATTTATTCTCCTTGTGTTTGCAGTCCGGGGTCAGTTCGTCACTCTATCTCCCTGGATGTGTCTTGCCAAGATCCTGCCTTGCCCAGTCTTGCCAGCCTGTTTTTCCCCCACGGGGTAGTTTTTGTTGTTTGCTTTGTTTTATTTTATTAATAAAGCCCTTATCTCCTGCAATATTGAGTCCTCGCTCCATCCTTCATCCCCAACCTTGACAGTACGAACTGACCAGTATGAGGACTCAGCGGAGGAAGGGCTTACGTCGTCCACCACCCTCCACTCTCTCCAGCCCCCTCTGCCAACGGATCATCCAGTTCAAGGGCCTGAGCTCCCTCCGGCAGCGGGGGAATGATGTGAGAAGGTTTGCTTTGGAGTTCAGCGGTGCTGCAGAGGGATTGGGGTTCAGTGATCCGGCCCTCAAGGACCTTTTTAATAGTGCCCTGGATGAGCCCCTCAACTGGTGGCAAATGAGGGGGCTGGACCACCTGACGTTTGGGGGGTTTGTGGAGTTCTTGGCACGTCCCCCAGCTAAGGGGGCGGCAGTGCCTCCTGTGGCGGCTGACGAAGCTGATAACTAGTTATGCTTAATTATTCATATTTCCCCATGAGCTGATTCGCTACAATTCCCATGGCAAAAGGCCTTTGACACTATAATGTAGTCCACCTGAGATGACCCGCTCCAGCTGTGCCAAGCTTAGTGGGACAAGGAGAGAAGCATGTGTTTCCCATTGGGGGGATATATTTCTTGCAAAGAACATTTCACAGACAACCAGTTTGGAACAATTTTGACAATAAAAATAACATTTTAGCAGAGGCGGACAAAGTACTCAACTCCATTACTTGAGTGAAAGTACAGATACTGCTGGTCAAATATTACTCCATTACAAGTACAAGTTGTAAAGACAGATTTTTACTTAAGTAAAAGTACAGAACTACTTGCTTTTAAAAGTACTTAAGTACGACAAGTAAATTTCCTTTTTTTATGTCAATGCACTGTTTTATTGTTTTACGTAGTACTTGCAATATTTCTGAAGCAATTTAGAATACATTACACCTGCTGAATACAGTACAGTGAAAGCCTGTAAATACAGAGTGATAAAGAAGAAAGAAAAAAATCAAACTTGCTTTAAAACCCAGCAACACAACTGTCGCTGTATAACTTTACAACAGCAACACTGCTTTAACAAAAAAGCAAACAGCAAGACTTATTTGACATCAAAACAAACATTTTAAAAATGCTGTCTAATCGCTCTCGCTGTACTTTGATGTCACACACAGAACGGTCTGTTCTTCATGTAGCCCCACAAGAGTGATTACTGTTAAACTGTCTGAAAAAAAGAAAGTCACGTTTTAGAGAAAAAAAAAACCACCCACTGACTTTCAAAGCTACTACATAGTAACGACTTTCTACTTCGAGGATCTTGATAGAAATGTAGTGAAGTGAAAAGTACAATATTTTGTCTTCAAATGTAGTGAAGTTAAAGTCATAAGTTCCCAGAAAAAATAATACTCAAGTAAAGTACAGATACTCAAAAAGTGTACTTAAGTACAATACTCAAGTAAATGTACTTAGTTACTGTCCGCCTCTGCATTTGAGTAATCAAGCAAACCATGTAGAACTTTCCTTATTCAGAATGCTCAGCACCTTAAACTGCCAATTAATGCTATTTGGATTTTTTGTTTGTTTCTTTTTTTCCTTAATGCATTTGTTCACATCCTTGCATTTGCCTTTTGACATAGCTAGGTATTGTTAATGCAACACATTTAATCTATGGCTTTATTTACTACATTTTAGAATGTTTAAAATGATGTTATCCAAATAATTATAGGAGGCACTTCTTGTTTGGGGATGTTCCACTCAAAAAGACTGAAACAAATAATTTCAAATTTTAAGGATGCACTACAAATAATCCTTATCTGTCAATTTTACTGAACGAGTTGTACATTTCCTTTGTGTTCTATTTTCAGATGTCAGAAGAATAACGTAACACTTTGTATATTAATGTGACATGATCTAACAATAATATCTATAACAAGAGCTCTTTTCAGTCTGCTATATCTTTTCTTCCTGATTATTTAATTTTGTATTCTGTATAACTAGAGGTTAACCCTAACCTTTTGTATAACTTTGTATTCTGCTGTAACTATATGAAAGAAGACAACATTTGCATTTGTGGTTTGCTCCTGATATAAATTATCATATATCCCATTAATAATTAAGAATCTCTTGTATTTCTCCCCAAATCCTCACTTCTCTTTCCTGGTTTGTTTCCACATGGATACCTTAAAATGTAATTGTCTCCCCTTTTCACTTCTAATCCCTATCAGTCGTGTTTTTGGGATTTTTCTAAAGCAGATCAATATGACATTTGTTATCTGTTAAAAATGACAGAAATTACTTTGAAATATTATCACTCTGTGTTAATATCAATGAACATTTTTGATTAATGCAATGTATGTTAAATAGTTTAGACATACTGTACAGTGTATTACTAGAGTGATATTGCATGATATTGTTGTGGAAATAATTAAGCTTTTGGGGTTATTCATGGTATGCTGAAAGTAGTTTGTTAATGCTTTTACACTTTTACATTTCCTTTTAATGATAGATGGTTGAAGGTTGAGTAGAATAAGTCTGAAAAGCGAGGTGTGCTCTAATTGGCCAGCTATCCAATGCGTTGTGATTGGCCGAATACCTCAAGCGTGTGACGGAAATGTTACGCACCTTACCATATTGTGATGTCCTGTCCGGCCGGAGCAACGAGACAAATCATTAAAACCCATTATAAACGAAGCATTTGTTGCATCCAGTGGGGACATAATTACAGATTATAATGACTTATACTGTCTTTTACGCAATGCAACGCAACATAAAACCATGTCTGCATTTGTGATCGGAGAAATGACAAACAACAAGTGCTACTCTACACTGCTCAAAACTCGCGTTTGAATCGTCAGTGGCAAATTCTTTAAGTATAAAAAAACGTACTTACAGTCTGTGAGTTTGAACAGCCGGAATTGTAGTCTACTCTACCAGGATCAGGAAACAGTTCTCCATAAAATGCGCTGACACATCTGAATATTTGGGTTGAACTGTTCTGGAACAGTGTTGTAAAGACAACTTAACCACTGATTTCTAGTCGTGTCCTCTTTTGGAAGGCCAAACAAAGTAGTTTCGCTTTCACAACGAAAGACACGGCAGGCTAGAATGAGCGGAGGCCGGCTTGAGTGAGCGGCGGTGGGTGGGCTTGAGAACAGCTCAGCTGGCAGATTCGACGAAGGAGTGTCCGGCGGGCTTGCGGCAACCACATGTGACAACCCCAGGCTGGACTCCGCTTCGTATACGGTGAAAGCCGATCCGGCTATCCACAGCAAACGTTAATGTATTTCCTCAGCGACCAGCACGGATCAGCTCCAGGCATGACGAAGCGGATATCGTCCTCTTTTGGAAGGCCAAACAAAGTTTCACTTTCACAACGAAAAACACAGCGCCTTCACGACATGGCGGCGGCAACAACACTACAGCGAGAATAAAAGTTATGCCTTCTTTCTTTGCGTGAACATTTTGGCAGCGTCATGCAAATCTTCCCACATTGTGACATAGACATGTGGGGGCGTGTTAGAACGAGCCATTTTAGGTAGGCGTCGTTGACTCTTAACTTTTATAAAGAATATCTCTTTGGATTTGAGACTTTAGTCTTTGCAACTTTACAGATCTTCTTTATGCACCAAGAGCTTGTAACACTCCAAAGAGAAAGGAAAAATTTAAATCGCATCATATGACCACTTTAAGTGAGATACTTAATTATCTCTACATTAAACCGGATTGAACATTTTAATGAGATTTATTGGTCAGGCTCATCCTGTACATTGCACTTTTTAGGACTGAACTTTCATTTAGCACACAACCTTGTGGAATAAACCTTTTTAAACAAATAGCTTAAAAATAGGTGAGTCCTCCATCTGAAACTGGAAATGGTCACCATGCTAAAGAAATTCAAATAATAAGCTCCAAGTCATGCATGGTTTTTGTGAAATGAGACAAAAGAAAACACTAAAACTAAAAGAAACAATTTATAGAAAATGAATAATTTATGATCAATCTGGTTAACATGTTCAATTTATGTTGTTATGTTGTCCCCTGCTTGTCCATTCTCTCTCAAATTTATATTTTTCTGAATTTGACAGTGTTTAGTTTCGCTTGGAACTTATCCTCCATGTTGTAGCAGCTATCTACTGAGGCAAACCACCCAGAACACCATATAAACCACCTAGTAATAGCTTATCAACCACCCATAACAACATATCAACCACTTAAGTAACTGCCACATAACAGCAAACACTCAGCACTTTAGCATTTTCTAGTAGTACAATAGCAGCCACTTATAAAACCTTGGAAATCACCTAGTAACATCGTTTTAACAACCCACAATCTTAGAAATTGCCTAGACCACCCTAGTAAATACTCAATGGTGTAGCAGCCACCTAGAAACCACCCAGAACACCATAATAACCACTTGACTAGTAAAATCCTAGCAACCATCCAGCACTATAGCAACCACCTGAAATACCTTAGCAACCACTTGGCACTTTAGAAACTGCCTAGTAACAGAAAGTTACTACTACTAAGAAAATACTACTAAGAATTACATAGCAGTTACCTTGCAACAACCCAGAACACAATATCAACCACTTTAGTAACTTCCTAGTAACACCCTAGCAACTATTTAGAAGTTCAGCAACTACCTAGTAACATCCTAGCAATCACCCAGAATGCTGTAGTAAATACCTATAGCATCCACCCAGAACACCATTGGAACTGCCTAGTAACACCCAAGCAACCATTCAGAATGTTGTAGCAGCCACTTAAGAAGCTGCCTTTTAACGCTCTAGCAACCACCCAGAATGTTCTAGGGAACTAGAAACTTCCTAGTAGCCAACCAGAACACCCTATCAACCACCTAGCAAAGCCTTATGCCGAGTTTACACTGCACGATTTTAGCCCGATTTTTCACTCGCCGACAGGTTTTGTGAAATCGCCGACAAATGCCCGAAATCGGAGGCAAATCGGTGCTTGTTCACGCGAGTGACAATCACGCAGTGTGAATTATCAAAGACGCGATCTGAGGGAATCGCCGATGTGTCGCCGATGCCCGTGAAATATTTGGCATGTTAAATATCTGGAGCTGTCGGCGATTCACAATCACACTGTGTGAAATGAGTTCTGACTGAAAACTACATCGGCGATGACCTACAGCCAATGAGAGGAGGAGTTATAGACCAGAATATCAGTATTTTAATAGATATAGCCTATGAACAATTATATCATACAGACACAAGCACAAACATTTGCTTGACCAGCCACAACATCAGCATAACAGTTACTGCAAAATTATTTAACACCAACTCTCTTTGCAGAACACCCAATCCCTGTTCCCTGCATCTCCTTCCTGCATAATCTGTTTTTCTTTTTCTCCTTGTAGCTGTAAATCTGCTCACAAACAATTTGCGGGCTATATTATATATATATTTTTTTTTAATAATTACATTCTTGCTCAAGAACTCCGGTCTGACACACGCGGGTTCTCACGTTATTTCCTTATCACTTCTCGCGTGTGTTTTGTTGTGAAACGTAGTTTGCGGACCAGACAGAGCTGTCTGCGATTCTTCCTATTGTGAAGTCATGCAGTGTGAAATCCCCTGTCGCCGATCCATCGTGCAATGTGAACACAGCTGCAACTGAATGCTACCCCAGATAGTCACGCAGTGTGAAAACAACGGCGATCCGACGAGTTTGAAAATCGTGCAGTGTGAACTCGGCATTAGAAACCCTAGAAACACTCTAGAAACTACAGATCTTGTAAATTTCAAATATTTTCAAATTATGTTTTATTAACAAGGTTCGGGAGGAGCATGATCAGAAAATTAACCAATTCGGCACAGGTGGAACTCATTCAGTTAATCAGCTTAACTAGCACAATACATATACACACACACATACATATACTGTATATACATATATATAGCCAACTTACCTCTGTCCCATCACAGTTTTCCGGTATCCCTCCTCCACCCCAACTCCTCACTATATTCTCATCCCATACTAGGAACTGGGGGAGTTCTCTGGGTTTGGGTTATATTCCAAGCTTGGAGCCCTCCCTCAGGACAGCACGCCAAATATGCTTACTATTTGCTCAATCCAATTATATGTTATAGTCAATGTTTAAATATAAGGGGGGGCAATTTTATAGAGAAATAAGTATTGGTATCATTGATACTGGCATTCACTCATAAAAAAGATGACATTAAAACAAATATTTTAAAATATACTGGCTTTATGCCATTTGTACATTAATTTGAAGATTGCATGTGAAATCATTGCAACATAAAATATTATATAAAAACTTTAATGTTAGGTGACATTAAGCACTAATATATGTGTGTGTGTGTGTGTGTGTGTGTGTGTGTGTGTTATATACTTAAATTAATAATAATAATAGTAATAATATTCATGATACATAAACTAACTTTTAAAAGATTGGTCTTTTAAAAAATAGCTTTCTATTTTTTCTATTCTATCTACTTGCTTTTCATTGTGTGTGTGTGTGTATACAGTGGTGTGAAAAAGTGTTGGCCCCCTTCCTGATTTCTTATTTTTTTGCATGTTTGTCACACTTTAATGTTTCACATCATCAAACTAATTTAAATATTAGTCAAAGATAACACAAGTAAACACAACATGCAGTTTTTAAATGAAGGTTTTTATTATTAAGGGAAAACTAAATCCAAAACTACATGCTGTGATTAAGCACTAATATATGTGTGTGTGTGTGTGTGTGTGTGTGTGTGTGTGTGTGTGTGTGTGTGTGTGTAGAGGTATGTATATATTAATTCAAAAGTAGTTTAATGTTGAGAAAACCTTAACTAGATTACTGTAATCGTTTTTTAACTATTATTTCTTTTTTTCTTCTTTTTTTGTGTGTAAAATCTGAAATAATAATATTTATTTTATTATTTCTTAAATTATTAATAATAATAGTAATAATATTCATGATACATAAACTAACTTTTAAAAGATTGGTCTTTTATATGCAAAAACACGCACAGAAAAACTCAGACAGGTAAGTTGCTATGCTGCAGATATTTTGTTGAGCTCCACTCAAGGTGCTTCAGCACAGTCTGTGCTCTTTGCTAATGCAGACAGGCTAATAGGTGCAAGTATTAAAAAAAGTGACAGCTGCCATCAGAGATAAGGTAACTGAAATAAAAAAAAAATGCATATAAAACCTTTTCAGATCAAAGCAGGAGCAACAGACGCTTTCTGCAGGGAATCCCTTTCGTTGTTACAGCATTTCCCCTTTTGATGCCTCTTATATTTCAGTCCGTTGTTACTTTCGTATTTTCATTTCACATCAGCCCCACTTGACTTGGAAAAGTGGCTGGAACTCCGATCCATCCAATCGATTAAAAATGCATTATCCAACTCCCTCCAAAGCATTATCCATTGAGTACTGCTGCAAATCCACAGCCAACACCACTGAACAACACATTCTGAATATATAGCTTACATTTGGCCTGAAATATGAGAATGAGAAAATTGAACATAGGTATTATGGAAAATATTCCTCATCATAACATTGTATTTGTTATAACCCTTGCGGAAAAGTACTGAGGATATTGTAGTAAACAGCATCAAATGGTTATCAGATGGTAATACCAGGTTACTTTTATACATATTACAGTATTGGATGATAATATGCACACATTATAGACTCTTCAGAGAAAAAAAAAAGTTCTAAACGATACAAAAATAGGGTTTCTTGAGATGATCAAGAAGACTGGAGATCGACTAGAAGAGGTAACACGATCAGCGATCGAGGTAAACAGGATCATCAGATAGGTAGGTAGTGTGTAAGTGGTCTGTAGTATCCAACAAGATCAGATAATGACTGGTAATGAGGTCTGATGAGTGTAAGGTGTGTGTGTGTGTGTGTGTGTGTGTACGCCATTGATTCCATGATGGGAAATGTAGTCCAAGTTCAATACTCTGGTGAGTGTGATGTCTGATGAGTGAGGGAGAACCTTGCATGATTGAGACAATAGTAAGGTGTTCTGGGGTGTGTTTCCTGAACAACATAACTCACTGCTTAACTACCATAATACAATGCATTGGTGGAAAAACTAACTAGCAGTTTGTGACTCTTTCCTGAAATTGTAGGGATTTAGTCGTACATTTGTCCATCAATCCATAATGGTTAGAACTGTCGTTAGTGATGTCAAGCAGGTAGTGGAGTGATACATTTGGCAAATTAAGCAGTTTGAGATCAAATTAGTGTCAGATTATAACTTTAAAAAACAAACATGGCATCTGAGGACTGCTTTGCCATTTTTGTTCTTCGTTATTTTGCGGGTTCCCTTACTTCACTCTATGGTTCCCCTGTGGTACCAGTGCAAGTATATGCTCACTATTCCAAAATGGTGCTTTAATTCTCTTAACAAAACTAAAAGTTGTAGAATTATATTGAATGTAAGATTGTACTATGTGTTAGCTTGTTTATTTTGTTCAAGTGCACTTTGCTGATCATTTTAAGTAAATACAGTATATCATACTAACAAGAAACTTTGATTCTAATCACAGGTTGCGAGCTGTAGTTACAACTATAAAACTTTGCGATGCTGTTTGCGAATGTTCATTGGAACTATGGATTTGGGAAACACCAAAACGCTGAACTATATTGGTAATGACGGAACTTGAGACCATAGTTGGCTACACCTTTTAGGGTACAAAAGCTTGTCAATGGGGCAGTACCCTCAAAGGGATGCCTTCGTAAAGGGTTCATAAAAGTGTAACCGTTCCGCTGAGCACTCCCAGAAGGGCAAATTACAATTACATTTATAAGAGAGGACTCCACTGACTATTTTTGGTTTAACCAGACCCAGTAACACACAAACCAAGAAGCTGGCCACAAAAATATCCTCAAAAAGTGTTTACATAAGAAATACCAGAAATAAAACCTCATAAAGACACAAACAACAAGTAAGCAAAAAGTCTGTTGCATGAATGTTCTCCTTTGCTTTCAGAATCAGTAAAGGATTACTGAAGAAAAGAGCTTATCTGTTCATTGTCCATTAAGTAGTGCTTTATCCTAGAAAGTCTTTGTCCCTTAGTGAAGATGATGACGGTGAGTTGTTAAATTAGTGATGAGCAAACATCCCAGAAATTTCCTTTCTAGAATGAGCTCCAATTAGCTTTGTTTGAAGATCCCCAGGCGCTACATTAGGGTGCATTGCAATGACTTTATCCTTATAACACTCCATCATCATCAATCAGTGGCACCAGTCAAACCACCGTTGCTATTGTCATGGGTCACCCCAAAATCCCAAATGATGAGCGGAGTAGTATAAGCATTGTAGAATGTCTCATAAATAGGTATTTAGGATGATCAGTGTTGTAGAGGAAGGTAAGAAAAAAGTTATTTTGGTTGAGCTTAAAACAATGGTTTCCCAACCCGGACTCTACACATGAGGTTAGCACGAGAGGAAGCCATGCTTCTCTCCAACCAAACATATGCTTACTCTGCTTTCCCTGACTTTTATCCCAGAGGATCAGTACTCTAGAGAACTTGAGAATTGTGAATTGAGAGCATGGAAAAGGTACTACAGTTAGAAAAACCACAGTAACTGCACTGTGGGCGGTTACAAAAGTGCCATAAGAGTACATATTACTACCAAGGTATATGAAGAGTTCAGGTGCAAAAACCTAAGTCCTTCTGAAATGTTTCTTTTAAATAAGCATTTTTTTGTGAGGCTCCTATGAAAATAAGGCATTGAATAACTTACTAATGACCTTTTCTTTGCCATTAAAGTGAAATTACTGAACCTAAACATAGGAGCCTGATAAATGCTCATTGAAAAGAAAGAATCTCAGAAAAATCTCAGACGGACTTAGAGGTTTTTGCATCTGAATTCTTTATATATTACTAATCTAAGGTACTAAAATAGGAGTAAAGAAGGTACAAAGGTGTCCCTTTGACAATACTACTCCAGTGACAAACTGTTGTACCCTTAAAGGAACACTCCACTATTTTTGAAAATAGGCTCATTTTCCAACTCCCCAAGAGTTAAACAGTTGAGTTTTACCGTTTTCGAATCCATTCATCCGATCTCCGGGTCTGGCGGTAGCATTTTTAGCTGTAGCTTAGCATAGATCATTGAATCTGATTAGACTGTTAGCATCTCGCTCAAAAATTACCAAAAAGTTTCTATAATAATAATCATTATAATCGTAATAATCAAGCAACTTTGCTGCCGTACCATGGGTTCAGCAGGCGCAATGATATTACGCAGCGCCTGAAAATAGTTCCCAGGACGCTACCTGTGCAAGCAGGTGGTCACATTGGTTATGTTGACAGAAGTTAAGCTATTTTCAGGTGCTGCGTAATATCATTGTGCCTGCTGCACCCATGGTATGGCAGCAAAGTTCCTTGATTATTACACCGGAATGAGAGTATAGTTCCTAGCCATATCGGCCTAGAAAATCACAACTTTTAATTTTCCGTCGGTCTTAGTACACGATGTAACTACAGAAGAGTCAAGTTTTAAATAGGAAAAATATCAAAACTCTTAGGTCATCTTTGAGCAAGATGCTAACGGTCTAATCAGATTCAATGATCTATGCTAAGCTACAGCTAAAAGTGCTACCGCCAGACCCGGAAATCCGCTGACCGGATTCGAAAATGGTAAAACTCCACTGTTTCTCCAGGGGAGTTGGAAAATGAGCCTATTTTCAAAAATAATGGCGTGCTCCTGTAAAGGTTACATTTTTTGTGCATTTACTTTCTGAGATTGTAGCCAACTATGCTCTCAATTTCTGTCATTACCAACATAGTTCAATGTTTTGGTCTATCTCAAATCCATAGTTCCAATGAACATTCGCAAACAGCATTGCAAAGTTCTGGTCCCTCGACTTGTTTGGGGCCCTTTTCATTTCAAGTCTATGAGATTTGTGCCATTGGAAGTGAAAATGATAAATTCAATAACTTAGAAAAGTAATAGAACTTCTCTCCTCAATAGCACAAATGTCACTAGATGAGGCATCTTTTCAAACTTAACAGAAGTTCGTATATGTTTTTGGCCATGTATTGTTAGATAGCCTTAGCTGTTTAATTCACGCACCAAATTTAGCCAAGCAATTTCAGACACAGTCAAGTTATCACACTGACTTTAATTAAGCTGACAAATCCACCTAAAGCAATGTATTGTATTAAGCTGTGATCATTGTTTGTTTAGATAAAAAACACCTTTACTAGCAGTTCAGATCCACAAAAAAAGTCATGCTGTCAAATCTCAAACATATCTCACTGTATTCAATAATACATCCGAATTTTGATCAGCAGCATTTGTCATAATGTTGATTAGCACAAAAATAATTTAATTCATCCATTGTTTTCTATCAAAAAAAGAAAAAAAAAGTTAAGCTTATGATTTCATAAAAACGCTTACATTCTTCTGTAAAAATGTTTGTATTATTTGAGATTTAAAAAGTGTTATTTTAATATCAATGTTTTGAATTAGCTTTAATTAGATTTTCACTTAGTAATTTTGCTATGTGCTTTTGTCATTTGTATTGGTTATTTTTAGCTATAATTAAAATTCACTATTTGTTTTTTAAATTTAATTAATTTGAGAACTTCCAGTTAGTTGCCAAGGCAACATTTCTAATTATTAAATTAGTTTTTAAGTTTTCATCGAATATTTCTATTTTATTACAGCTTTATTTCACACAATTTTAATAGTTTACGTTTTAGTTGACAATAACAACCCTGCTCTAAAGCTGTTTATATATATATATATATATATATATATATATATATATATATATATATATATATATAAACAGCATTAGCATTGATAGAAAACCATGAGCACCAAAGGCAGTTTAGCCTTCTGTTAACACTAGCATCTACACACACAAGCACACAAACACACCTGGATATAATAAGATCTAATCAAGAAAGTTGATGTTCATTTTCTGTTCTTTGTCAATTCACAGCACATTTGTCTTCTGTCTGGTGCGAGATAGCTGCTGCTTTAGATAAATCAACCTCTTCAAAAGGATGTGTGATGATAAGGCTTTTTGGGCCGGCCAGGTTTAGCATTGATAGAAAACCATGAGCACCAAAGGCAGTTTAGCCTTCTGTTAACACTAGCATCTACACACACAAGCACACAAACACACCTGGATATAATAAGATCTAATCAAGAAAGTTGATGTTCATTTTCTGTTCTTTGTCAATTCACAGCACATTTGTCTTCTGTCTGGTGCGAGATAGCTGCTGCTTTAGATAAATCAACCTCTTCAAAAGGATGTGTGATGATAAGGCTTTTTGGGCCGGCCAGGTTTTAATTAGCACTTGGTTTACTCTCAGCGCTATTCATTACAGATTCAGCAGTGGCCGAAAAAGTTGAGGTACCGTTAACAAAGTGGTTCAAAATTTCCCGGAGGATGCGTGTTGTTGTTGTTTTTTAACCGCTTCCAAGAGGAGAATGCATCCTTCCAGTATTTGTTGCAATAATTGCTGCGCCTCCCACACTTTTGTTATTTCAGTTATAGATCACTGTTATAAGTTTGGTATAAGTTTACAACATTAATACATTAGAATAGAAATAATAAAAGGGTACAGTAAAAGGTGATAAACTAACAAAATAAAAATGTGTTCTTGTGAAAGCCTAAACTAGCCACGGTTATAATTATTAGTGTGTATATTTGATTTATTTCATTTTTATTTCAATTATGAAAATAATGATACTGTGCTAGACATGTTGTGCTGTGTTATTTTTGAAATGAGTTTGCTTTATCCAATAATGGAAGATGGAAGTCGTAATATAAGAGAAAACAGCAGACTGCATTCACCAGGAAACCATCAACGTGAGGTTTTCATACCCAGGCTTATAACAACTGACACACCTAATTTTCCTTTTATGTTGTTTCAGATAAGTCCAAGGGATTCTGATTTTAAAGAATTCATAGACATGGGCTTTAAATAATTTATTTCTCAGCTGAGACTGCAAATACTAGGTCAATGTTAACATCAGTGATTCGTGACATGTTACCCAAAAGCTCATTTTCTACTTTCTTTAACCAAGTCTTTACCACAGCTGCACCGACCCTCCTGTCAGTGTATTTTCTCACACCAGGTGCCTCTTCAAATCATTTCCAGTGTACTTAGTCTCTGAATTGGGCTTTCATAATAAATGTTATGTAGCATCAGTTAGTTACTAATCAATTGTTTACAACTTTCATGTTTTGGGCTAGTTTAAGATTTAACAGATTTAAGATTTTAAATCTTTGGCACTTTGGTCAAATGCGCTTAAAAGATCTAAACTCAAATCAGCAGGCTAAAATAGACAAGACCAGCCAGCCTCATAGAGGCTTTTTTTTTGGGAACCTGTGCCTCTTAACCCTCTGGTGTTGTTCGGTCATTTTAGAAAATAGAAAATTAAAAATAAATAAATATTTTGAAAATTAAAAAATCGATACTTCATCTGAATGGTACAATACTCGATGACTTTTATGGCAGTCGCTATGTGTCCACAAAGAAAATGCGGACTTGATTCGAAAAAGCTACGAAAATACAGATAATTTTTTTGTGTGTACTATCTACAAATCATTCACAATGCAGAAATGCAGGGGTGGGATGACTAAAATATAATAAACAAGGGATGACTAAAATATCAAGTCTATCAATATCAGCCTTCAAATATTGGATTTTAAAGGCATTTGCTGCATTGGAAACCACATACTTCCCTTCTATATTGTAGGCAAAAAGCAATAGGCGAATGAATAAGTATGTCTGAATCCTTAGTATTCATATAGGAGTAGGGGAGAATTACCTGGGTGGTATACTAATTCTCGCGAGATTCGGACATATGTAAACTCAAGTTGAGTTTGAATATGCCTACTTGCCTACTAAATAGTAGGAGAAAAGAGTATTTGAAGAAAGTATTGCATTGCCATTTTGCACATTGCATATTAAATAGAATTTTGCTACCTATATGCTTCCATACAAAACCTCAGTATTCATAAAAGTGTAGGCGAGAAATCCCCAGATGTCCGAATGCTTCGGACCAGATACTGTAGTGTGGATCTGATGGACACTTTTCTATCCCAGGAGGCCATGGGAGTGGATGTGTCATAATCTAACTGTCATGTCTATTTAACATCTGACAGGAAAATGTTCTATAAGAATTGCAGATGAGCGCGTTAGAATTAGAATTAGTCGCGAGATTCGGACATATGTAAACTCAAGTTGAGTTTGAATATGCCTACTTGCCTACTAAATAGTAGGAGAAAAGAGTATTTGAAGAAAGTATTGCATTGCCATTTTGCACATTGCATATTAAATAGAATTTTGCTACCTATATGCTTCCATACAAAACCTCAGTATTCATAAAAGTGTAGGCGAGAAATCCCCAGATGTCCGAATGCTTCGGACCAGATACTGTAGTGTGGATCTGATGGACACTTTTCTATCCCAGGAGGCCATGGGAGTGGATGTGTCATAATCTAACTGTCATGTCTATTTAACATCTGACAGGAAAATGTTCTATAAGAATTGCAGATGAGCGCATTCAATAGACATGAAATAGACATCATGAGTGAGTGATGTATGTGTGCTGTTATGTAGAATTCACTGTTGTCAACACTGCTTTAGATAAATGTAACTTACGTTAGAAATGTAAATAAACAAAGTAACTAAACATGAGTTATCTATTTTATTTGTCCATTAGTACTGTTGATAAATTGAGGAACATTTGTGTAGGATAAAAAGCGAGTTACATCAGCAACTGCCTCAACATGCAAATGTAGTATTCTATTGAGCACATAAATCAGAGAGGTAACTTGAATCTTGTCTGGATGTTACAGGGACAGATGAGACACACATGTGTTTATATAAGAGCGTTCGCAGAGTGACTGATGAAGGAATGCTGCCATCAAAGGCTTTGAGTGAGTATACTACAGACATTAATAAACCATCTTTTTTTAAAACTTAAGTTGTAGTTTATTTTAATTATTGCTATTTCAAACAGAGTTATTACAGCACTTTTCATGTGCTGCAGAGCTTTTGTGGTGGAGCAGGGCTTGCAATGCAAGGTGACTCATTTTCATTTGTGGGGGGGAAAAAGGGACAACCTGAAACAAAAATAAAAAGTTAGATCATTTTGTTACTTCTAATACAGAAATCAAATGACATTGTGCTGTTAAAATGACTGCTTTTGTATTATGTTTGTGCATTTTTGTGGGCTCTGATTCCACACAGCAGCATCCTGGAAACGGTCTAGTGTCATGAATGAGACCCTCCATCACTCCAACTGCCCTTGTTGCCTCATCTGGGTCGGATGTTGCTGTCGTCTCTTCATCCTCAGTGAGCCCAGCTTCAAGGTTGTGGGGTTCAGGGGCCCCTCATCATGGTCTTCCTCATCCTCTCCGTGCACTCAGGCAAGGACAGCCTCGATGTCCCTTTCCCATCCACGATCAGATTCCAGTCTGACTGTAGCAATGAGGGACATGATGGACGGCAAAAACAGGTGAAGGTGGGTATGGTGGTCAGCCACAGAATTGGCAAAGCTGTGTTGAGATGGCAGTAGGATGTGGGATTCACCTCCTGTAAATATGTGATTATTAAAACAATAAGTTTGAATAAAGCTTTGTTTCATGTGTTGTTGACTTGTATGTATTTATTGTGAATTTGTGATGGTTACTTTTATTCATTTTTTACTCATTTATTCATTTTTCCTGTTGTTGTCAGTAAATATAATAATTTAATTAACTAATGCATTAATTCATTGCTTGATGGAAAATTGAGTATGTATGTATGTATTCACCTTGGCTGTATTTGTCTAGTGTGTATTCATGCATAGCTATTAGGGGTGTAACAATACACGTATTCGTATTGAACCATTCGGTATGAGGCTTTCGGTTCGGTATGCATTACAAACCGAACGATTCGTTGGACTAATCCTATTACATTTGCAAAATAAAAGAGCTTAAATTGTGTGAAATGTAATGTTCTCAGTGCCACTGTGCTCAACAAGGCAGCCCAAATGACATAACAGATAACGTGCTGTCTGCCCAGTGGTGTAACGTTAGCGGACGGGCACGCAGGGCACGCGCTTCGAAAGGCCCTGCAATAACCTCCCCTTGCTGGGTTGCGTCGAAATATGATGATCTTGTATCGCCAATAGCCAGAGATATTCAAAAACATTCAGTTATTGGCAATATTAAGAGGATTTGACATTTCCAATGAATGTAGACCGGCCTGTTACATTCTTATTTTTATTAGGCCTATTATTATTATGAAGTTACTTTTATTATAAAAGTTTATAATTAAATTAACATTACAATTAATTTACCCCACAATATTACCACATAACTGACGCGCTGTGAGGATAACAAAAGATAAGGCTATTTACTCTTCAATTAAAATGTTTTAAAAAAGGTCTTTTAAAACTGGTCTATTACAATTAATTATAGGTCTATAATTAAAATATTAACACTGCAGTCATCAATAAAAATCAATGGAATAAAAAGCTTTATTTAGCCTATTTCAAGCACCTACTTTCAAAAACAACCTGTTTAACACGAAATACGTATCTTCTCTTTTTTTTCACTATGTATGGGCCACAAGATAAATATTAAGGGAATAAATTAAAACTGTTATCAGCATATGTTGAAGTAGATTCGTCTCTCGTCATCTATGCGACGTCAGATGCCGAAAGCTCCGTCATTACTCCGTCATTGCGTTTTTACTTTCGCTTTCTGCAAGGTGAATTGACTGAGATTAAGAAGCTATTAAGGCTCATGGTTTAAAACAGAAATATTTCCAACGTTGCGACGAAAAGCAATTACCCCCCAATTAGGGTTGTTGAGTTAATGATGCTATGAGGTGTTAGTGCACTTGTCGCTAATATCTTCTTTTATTATTATTGCAGAATTTATAATCGCAAACAAGCTCAGGGAAAGATGGTTATATCTTTAACAATGAACAATCACAATGACAAAAAAAAGAAAACATAAATATAATGGGTTTGAGTACACCATAGTATGAGATTATATACACAGAAAAAGCACAATGACAAGGTTAAATATCTTTGAATATTCATAATATTCATGTAATCATAATGGATCAAAAAAAGATATATGCCTGAAGGATGAAATGAGTATTAAACCAGTTTTGCTTGTGGATGAAAAGATTAATTAACAACATATTCAAGAGATTACGATTTTGGGATTTTGTAATAAAAAAGATATCTTTAAGGATAAAACTGTGGGTCACATTAGTTGAGTTAAAAATATAAAAATTTAAATCAACCCAACATTTATTGATTATAAAATCACAAAATAAATGGCCAGCTGTGTCTTCAATAAGACCACAAAATGAGCAAATTTCATCAACATCAAAATACTTAAAGATAGATGAATTACACCTGTTGCTCATATCTTTTAAACTGCTGCATCCACATGGCGGATGATGTCCGGATCCCATTCATCCTTAATGTGATCAGGCTATAGAGTACATACTCTTTTAGCGTTCGTTAAGTACTTATTGAAATTAAGTACCTACTCATTGAGTATGCGCAGCCATTGTCTCTATTTTAACATGAAATACTGCCATAATTGAAAAGTAATATAAAAATATTAGAAAATGTTTTTATTATTTTCAGTAGAAATTTTTTAAATCATAATTATTCATAAATATTAATTAGTATCATGAAATTCTCTCAAAAGACAAAAGATTGATTTTATTGAAAATAATAAAAAAAAGTTACATTTCAGTCACTTTTGACCATGAACATGTGTGACCCCCAAATGAACAATATTAGAGGGTTAAATATGGATCCTCCATCTATTTAAGAGGATATGCCACTTTATATGTCTCTGAAATCATTTTTATATGGCTTCTTTCACAAAAATCAAGCATTATATTTGTTATATATTATGTTATAGGCTGTCAATAACTTGCAAAATCTCATTAAATGCAAAACAAAAGCAAAGATGCTCTTTTTATCTTAGAGTACTGTATGTCTAGTATGTACAGTGCATCTTATCATGTATGCACACATGCAAACCATTTGTTGAATTTCTCTTGAGATCTTCCTAAAAGTCTTTCTGACTTGATTCATCACCAATCCTTGTTCCAACTGGGGCTTCATTAAAATGTCCCTTAATAGTGTACAATCTTAAAAATAAAGGTTATTGATTTGTAGACATTTTTCTCTATTAAGGATTCTTGGGTTGGATATGTCTTCTTAGGAAATAGCTTGTGAGGACATTTTCAAGTGATCTGACATGCCTTAAATGGACTTTGCCTTAAAACCCCTTTTAGATCTAGTTGGAACCTTTATTGGAGAGTGTAAAGGACACAATTGAATTACACAGAATTTGAAATGGGTTTTCATATTTACTCAAACATATCAGGCACATCTTGTTTATGGCAGGTCCTTTTATATGAACAAGCCATTTAGTCTTTTTGACACTCATACACAGTCACTGATGATGAGTACATACATGTCTGCTGATCTAACAACAGTGTTTTAAAACAATATATAATATTAAAAACATATACTCTGCTACGAGGGAGCCAATACAAACCAGTTAATAGAAAAGGAAAGATATTCTTAAATTACCCTGGACATGGGCAATAAAGCCCAGCTAGTTCAACTGCTGATGACTTCCATAGTGTTCATTTCACTGATGCACTGTAATATTAACATTAGGGGAGACATATCAACCAGCAGGCTTCTATGTTTCCATAATGACTCCTAGTGGAAAGGAATAGCCATATAAAGTATATCTTAGCACTGTATTGAAATATCAAAGAAGGCCTGTACTGTTTATCAATGTGCATGCATGACCGTAATACTGCTAAAAATAGTACAAAAACTCATATTGCATATACAACCTAAAGAAAACCATTGTGTAATTGATTTAAAACTAATTTCAACATTTAATGAAGAAAATGTCCATGCTTCCCCATGCAAAACCTATCCGCTCTGACACAGTATAGTGGATAGATGATAAGATAGTTTTATATATCCAATCCATCATATTAAGTTTTGACATTTAAGAAAGGTTCTATCATCTCAAGTGGTCTTGATCTCATGTTTTGCACTGTTTTAGAAAAAAATAAGAATGAGATTTCAGAAATATTTAGGCCATAGGACTATACAGTGTGGCCTTTGAAAATGCTCTGAGGGCCTAGCCTAGATCTGCAATCTGCATGGATTAGGCACGTGTGTATGTGTCAGCTACCTGCCTAAACTGAGTGAACCGGTGCACTAGATGAGACTCCCCATTGACTGTGTGACAGTATGGCGGTGATATGATGAATGGGCTGTTTCTGTGTCATTTAATTACTTGCATTTTCAACTTGCTGGAGCACAATCATAATATTACCAAAAAGAACAAAGGAGGAGCTGTGATTCGTAGAACAAGGGGATTAATAGGGATCAAATAATAATCGATTATGTCTTGCTTCCACAAAGTGCACAGATCAAAATTGGATTATTCAATCAATCATTTGAAACACAGGGCAACTCAATTAGTGCTAAATGGAATGTAATTTCAAAAGATGGATCAGATAGGTCCTTCAGTTGTTACCCATAATTAATGTTCATGTCCCAGGCTATGACAGACAGCAGGACTGATGCTTGCCTATTATATCTGAGTGGCATTCCTCAGGGAACAGTTCTAGGCCCCATTGAGTTGTAAGAAAACAGATTTGTCAGCAAATGTCAACCTTTTTGCAGGGTTCAAACCAAGGATGACTATAATACCTGAGGGAAACTATTGATTAGCATTAGCAGTTCCGTACACAAGTGTTTTTAAACTAATCACTTGAGCTGTAAATGCCATATAAATTATTTTGGAGCCACAGGAGAATTATATGCTAATGCATTAACTTAATGGCACTGCTAGAATGCCTATAATCACAAACCTTCCACTAATGATTGTGTGACGTCAAAGGCAATAGACTAAGAATTGTTTTTTTCATGGTTTGAATTAACCTAGGCTAAGTGGAATACATTATTTTATCTATATGTCTGCAAAACTCCAAAACATGCCTATACATACCATTCAATACAATTTCCAGCTAGAATGAACACTAGGGGCAGTAAAACACCAACAACTTTTATTACTTTATATACAAATTTTGATTATAGGAGCAGATTAATGATTCACGCAGTTCATTGAACAATACTATGTTAAGGCCCTTAAAACACTTTTACCATAGTGCCACATTTGTAAACTAATATACTGTATATGAAGAGTTTGGTTCCAAAACGCTATAAATCCATTTTTATTAATTTGAGTAAAAATGTGTTTTATTTACCAAGAAAGTGGCAAGATGAAAACCACTATTTTCTGTTTCAAACTTTCACATAGCATATTTAGGTTATAATAACATTAAAAAATCTAATCCAGATTTCGATTTTCAAAGATTTATTATAAAATTTTCCCAAAATGCAATAAATCCATGACACTTTTTTTTCTTCAAAATGCAATAAATCCATTGAATCAATATAAAAATTATTTTTCATATTGAAACTGTTGAAAATACACAACATAGTAAGTTGATCCACATATGACAGCCTATGAACTTGGTCAATACTAATCTTATATGCAGGCACTGGACTAAAAATACATTCAATCAGTCATCGCTCCCAAAATGAATTCAGCGGGTCATCTTGTTAATGCTATAAATTAATTACAGCAATAAAAGAAAATTTCATCATGAACATACATGAACAACAATATCACATTAAACCACAGAAATTCCAAAATGACATTTTCCTTACATTCAACTTCGAAAAGTGCATTAATCTTTGGCATGTTACATTCATTTAGATGACTAGTGCTATACGCTGTATTAACAAAAACATTAATGGCATTTAATAAAAACACTTACACTGACAAGCTACGCAATATCGCGTTCATAATCGAATGTGACTCATCTGCGATTATGAATGCGATATAGCAGTGATCTACGACTCTGTGTATGAAATGCCGCTCCATCTGAAAGCACGTGATGTAGATTTACTATTAATCACAGAACCGGCTTTACTTACGAGATGCGCATGACAATCACATGCAATTTATCGTGCAGCCCTAAGTTTGTTTGTTGATCACAAAGTACAAAATAGATGAGGAAAACTAGGAC
>NW_015505969.1:862891-875027 GCF_001515645.1 Sinocyclocheilus grahami
TGAACTTGGTCAATACTAATCTTATATGCAGGCACTGGACTAAAAATACATTCAATCAGTCATCGCTCCCAAAATGAATTCAGCGGGTCATCTTGTTAATGCTATAAATTAATTACAGCAATAAAAGAAAATTTCATCATGAACATACATGAACAACAATATCACATTAAACCACAGAAATTCCAAAATGACATTTTCCTTACATTCAACTTCGAAAAGTGCATTAATCTTTGGCATGTTACATTCATTTAGATGACTAGTGCTATACGCTGTATTAACAAAAACATTAATGGCATTTAATAAAAACACTTACACTGACAAGCTACGCAATATCGCGTTCATAATCGAATGTGACTCATCTGCGATTATGAATGCGATATAGCAGTGATCTACGACTCTGTGTATGAAATGCCGCTCCATCTGAAAGCACGTGATGTAGATTTACTATTAATCACAGAACCGGCTTTACTTACGAGATGCGCATGACAATCACATGCAATTTATCGTGCAGCCCTAAGTTTGTTTGTTGATCACAAAGTACAAAATAGATGAGGAAAACTAGGATGCCGGGTGTATTCAAAGCACTGCCATAACTGTCTAGAGTGCGTGGAATGGTGCGCTGTGATTGATTGAGCGGATATATCGCATTCTGCAGAGAAGGGAGACTGGCATTTGTCGCGGTTTGGAAAGAAAGGGAGAAAACATGACAGAATAACTCGGCGGATATTGCATTTTGCGTAAAATTAAAAATCGACTTTTCAATACTGACCAGATACAATACTGATTTTGGGGGAAACTATTTATTTTTTTTAAATGGCGTTTATCGCGTTTTGGAACCAAAGTCTTCATTTTTCATATACTGTATATATATTTATATGAAGTACATATATCCCAGATAGCACACGTACGTCTGCAAGATGTCTGTTAAAGATCTCTTGATCTGGAAAGCATCTGCTGTCTACAAACGTCTGACAGGCATCTTTCAGATGTCAGTTGTACATACATTCTAAATCACAAATATCTTAAAGACATCTAATAGAGGTCTATTTGACATCTAAAAGGAAATGTCCTATAGACGTATTGCAGATGAGCAAACACTCTAAAAAATATGTCTTGCAGATGTAAATGCAGACATCAAATAAAGGTCTCCGAGATGTACGTGTGCTATCAGGGTATATATATACATATATATATATATATATATATATATATATATATATATATATATATATATATATGGTAACACTTTAAAATAACAGTACATGAATTATCATGTACTAATACCTGAATTAATAATTACTTGACTATGAACTAATGATGAGTTAAGATATGTATTAGTCAAGAACTAATGAAGAACTAATTTAACTACGACATGAGTCACATGAACTACTGCATGAATAACACTACCTTAAGTACATGTTAGTTCCTGCATGTTAGTTAATGTATTAATTATCACACAATTAATTATCACCACGACAGTGGATTTCTTGCAATATTTACGTTTAACCTAACTCATCCAACACACAATGATGTATTCATAATTAAAAACAATTTCATCTCATTCTGTTTTGAGTGATTCCACTGCTGCCGTCCTACAATAACGTATTCATTAAGCAGATGCAATTTTCCAAATTAAAATCAGTGTTAGTATAGAGATGATGGTTATCGCTTTGGTTATGTTATGGATTGGTTTACTGTCTTTATATCATAATAATGCACTGCAGTCAGACGTTTGTCTTGTGTTCTTGCTCTTCTTTTGGGCCACTATTGCCATTCAAAATGTCAACTTTCCTCCTACCGTTCCTCCTACCGTGAATTCATGTTACTTTATAAGTAATTAATGATGAGTTAGTAATAATGTGCCCCCCCAAGTAAAGTCATGACATAATGATACATTAACAAGTCATGAATTCTGCTGCCGTCCTACAATAACGTATTCATTAAGCAGATGCAATTTTCCAAATTAAAATCAGTGTTAGTATAGAGATGATGGTTATCGCTTTGGTTATGTTATGGATTGGTTTACTGTCTTTATATCATAATAATGCACTGCAGTCAGACGTTTGTCTTGTGTTCTTGCTCTTCTTTTGGCCACTATTGCCATTCAAAATGTCAACTTTCCTCCTACCGTTCAGTTCCTTCTCCATCCAAATGCAGCCACAGAACCTCTGCTCTTCCACTTCTTTACTAACCACCAAAAAGCTAACCATTTAAATTAGCTCATTATGTATAGAACATGTGTAATTGATAACCTTTTAAAGATAAGCCCCTCCAAGACAAGTCATGACATAATGATAAATTAACAAGTCGTGAATTCATGTTACTTTATAAGTAATTAATGATGAGTTAGTAATAATGTGCCCCCCCAAGTAAAGTCATGACATAATGATACATTAACAAGTCATGAATTTATGTTAGTCTATGAGTTGTCAATGATTTAATAATGTGTAGTCATGTAAAGTCATAATCTAAAATACCAATTAACATCCACCAAGGTGATTCTTATTTTGCACCAGTATATCCAAGATGATTACTTTAAGATACATATTCACCAGCACTTAAAAAAAGCACAGAAATTAAAAGGTAAAACACACATTTTATCTAACAAAGCTTTTATATCAGTGCACCTTAAACCAAGAGGTTGTTACGTTGTATTTTACTTGTATATTACTTTACATAAAACTCAACATAAAATGTAAAGATATTACGTAACAATGCAAAAATAAAATCAATATTTAAAACTGTTTGGAGAATGTTCACTAATAACCAACAGTAACATTATAAACTTTTTTTTGGTTACGTTTTACGTTATAAACTTTTTTTAAACAAAACAATGTTCGATATTAAAGGGATAGTTCACCCACAAATGAAAATTGTCATAATTTCTTTCCTCTGCTGTACACAAAGGAAGCTATTTGGAAGAATGTTTGCAACCAAGCAGATCTCCACACCCATTGACTACCATAGTATTTTTTTTCCTACTATGGCAGTCAGCGTTGCCCAAGATCTGCTTGGTTGCAAACATTCTTCCAAATAGCTTCCTTTGTGTACAGCAGAGGAAACAAACTCATACAGGTTTGGAACTACTTGAGGGTGAGTAAATTATGACAATTTTCATTTTTGAGTGAACTATCCCTTTAAGCAACAAGTATATACCTCACTTCTTTGAGATATCAAGAAGGGCACAGCTCTCCTTCAATTTTTTTATCATGTCTACATTAGGCTGAGCCAGGCACCGTGCAAGACAGATACCAGAACATTTTTGGATGCTTTCTCCCTTTTTAAAGGTCACTCTCATAGCTTTGTACTCCTCAGGATTTGCAATTGCCAACTCAGCAATGGGGGCTTGCATGACAATCGTATTTCTGTCAACATTTTTTTTGTTGTATGCTTCAGTTTTACTGAAACCACCATTTACCAGTTGTAATACTTTGTGGTAGCGTTTGATGGAGTCTTCAGGGGTTCTTACTGGAGGGGAAAGAAGAATGTTGTACGAGTTTGAAACAACATAAAAGGTGAGTAAATTATATTAATAATGATAATTATCATTTTGGTGTGTGCTATTGCTTTAAGAACAGACTACAAAACCAAAATGTGGTTATGACAACAAACTTAATTCTGTTGTAAAACAGGTTGCATCGCTTCCAGTTAAGTTCATTTGTATGTGCTTTATTAAATATTGTGCAAGGAGCTACTAAAAAAGAGCATAAACAATGTTCATCGCATACGCATACTGATATCAAAAAGTTTTTTTTTTATTTTTCTTCTCACTAACATTCGGATATTACACTTGAATAAAATGGCAACAATAAAAATAACTAGCCAGGTTAGCAGATTACCTTTAAGGTTCACAATGTAGCACTTTTTTTGTTCAAAATTTACAGAATTTATTAAATCAGCGAGTACATCATGAATCCATCTTCCAAACCATGTTTTTGTCTTATCCGGAATCATTACGGTACATTTATCACTAAAGTTGTTTATGTTCTGAGTACTTTAGACAGAGCAGGATGCCAACCCCAGTACCTGCGTGACTCGTCATTGACATAAACAGAGAAGTATCTCTGGCTACAATGTTCTTATGCGAGATGCATGCAGTTTTGTTTATGAACCGCTAGAGCACCAAAAGTGACATGGTGTACCTTTAAATACCCATAGATATCGCGGTCAGTCCATATTGCCATTAACAGTTCATATTGCCATCATGCTTACCTACAAGGCCTTGCATGGTTCAGCACCACAATACCTGTCTGAACTTTTAACGGTCTACACCCCTAGACAAAATCTCCACTCTTCTGATTCTGGCTTTTTAATTGTTCCTTCGACGTTTTACGTACTATGGGTGATCAGGCTTTTTCTTCTGTGGCTCCAAAACTCTGGAATTATCTTCCCACTGAGATCAGACACGTGGACTGTCTTAGTGTTTTTAAATCTTCACTTAAAACTTATTTTTTAAGCTAGCATGCAAGTGAATATTCAGTTTTTTTTTATACATCTTTGTCTCTTAAATTTGTTTTGATGTATGTTTCTATTTTTTATGTCAACATATTTTATTTGTTTGTTCGTTTTGAGATGCAACTTTTAAGAGCGCTATATAAAATAAAGTATATTATTAACACTTTCTCCAAAAAGCAGATGCGATGAGACATGCTGTCCGGTTATTCACTTAAGGCCTTGACAATTTTCATTTCTGGATGAACTATACCTTTTAATACTTTTGATAGAATAAACATACTTCCTCTAAAATCAACCCTCAGTTTCTTGGATTTATTTGTGTTTTTTTCACTTTTTATCCTTTTTCTTCTTCTTTGCTCTTGGTTCAGAATCTGATTAATCTGA
Organism: Sinocyclocheilus grahami; assembly: GCF_001515645.1. Classification (NCBI taxonomy): domain Eukaryota; kingdom Metazoa; phylum Chordata; class Actinopteri; order Cypriniformes; family Cyprinidae; genus Sinocyclocheilus; species Sinocyclocheilus grahami. The sequence continues at coordinate 867,731 of NW_015505969.1, forward strand.
AGATTCTGAGGAATCAGAAGATTCATCACTGGACTCATTCTCCTGTGATGCAGCAGTAGTGGATGAAGATGCAGTCAGTGCCTGTCCAGGCGAGATAACTGCTTCATGCCTCAGAAGTTCTATGACAAAGAACAATTAAAAATATGTAGAGAACAAAACTACAGGTAAAGGCGTTACATATTTTTTTACCACAGTTAATTTAGGAAAACGTTTTTAATGTCACAAATGCAAAAAAGAGAGGGTGACCTTATTGGTCAACAACCTTCTTAAAACATATGCAAAATTCTTCAACAACCAGTCTTTGATAGCACATGTAAAATAGTGTTACCCTAATGTCTCACTGATTACAGTTTAGCATAGGGGAATATGGGCATTCGCACTAGAGGAACCTTTTATAGATCCTATAACTACTGGCAGAAGTACCCGCTTTTTGGCATGTTCGCACTGCAGGAACTGGGAATGATTTTAGTTCTAGGAACTCCTTAAGCTCCTACTTAAGAGTAGGGTCTAGCCCAGCACAATAGGAACTACCAGTGACGTAAGTTTAGGCTGATTGGCTAAGCAAACTACGAACACAGAAAACAGTGATAGATGGACCTATCAATCTTACACTAAGGATAAAATCCAACGCAAGTTTGAGGCGACCGAGCGAAACATGATTATCTATTTCTGCGCAGCTAGTGACATTGGACATCAACCACATGGCAAACACTAATACTTTTTCATATACTGATTATTTTCTTTGTATAACAGTTCTATCTAATAACATATTAGACAGGACTGTTAAACAGATCGTAAACTAATGAAGACAGAGAATGGGAGCGCTGTGTGCTCAGGCTCTGGCGTTCGTAGTGCTGTCAAAATAAGTCACAACAACAAGCACGGCTTGTGTCACTTCAGAGCTCCTACTGGCGGTGCGAATGCAACTAGAAAAATGGCCCTAGGGTAGTGGTTCTTAAACCTGTCCTGGAGTACCCCAGCCCTGCACATTTTGTATGTCTCCCTCATCTATTACACCTGATTCAACTCATCAGCTCATTAGTAGACAAGCAAGACCTGCAAGTGGATGTGTCAGATATAGGGAGACATGCAAAACGTGCAGTGCCGCAGGGTACTTCATGGAGAGGTTTGAAAACCACTGCCCTAGGGCAGGGGTAGGCAAGTTCGGTCCTGCAGAGTTCAGCTCCAACCCTAATCAAACACACCTGAACAAGCTAATCAATGTCTTCAGGATTACTAAGGCTATAGGCAGGTAAGTTTTTTTTCAGGGTAGGAGCTGAACTCTGCAGGACTGTGGCTCTCTAGGACCGAACTTGCCTACCCCCGCCCTAGGGGAACATTTAGTTCTCGGGGAACCACCCCGGTGGCTAGTTCCTAAAACCAAATTCCTATAACTACCCAGTGCGAAAGGGGCTAATGTCACCCTCAGGGTCCACAGCCTTTCTTGTCTGATGAAAGTATTTCTAATTAAACATTGCCACATTCTGACTAGCAGAATTGTTCTTAAAGCAAGTTCATGACCCTATTACGTACTATCCTCCAATCTTGATCTGAGAAAAATTTTGTCATCTGTTAGAGAGTCAACTTTTTCCTGAAGATGAAGCATCTTCTGCTTTTGTATCTCTATTGTCTGTTTTGCTTTGTCAAGAGCAATCTGTAAAGTGGGTGCACCTTATAAAAAATAAATAAAAAATATGTAACTTGGCTGAAAGCAAAATAAGAAAAATGTGGCCTAATTCAAGATACATAATTTACACTCTACACATTAACAGCCACATTTCTGTGAACCAAATTACACAAATTAAATATCTAAATTAAAATTGAAATTCAACAATTATCTTTGTCTTTTTTTTTTTTATAATTTTTTGCTCCTTCGTCGAATTCGCCGGCCTCCGCTCACTCAAGGCCGCCGTGTGTGACGCTGTGTTTCGTTGTGAAAGCGAAACTACTTTGTTTGGCCTTCCAAAAATGGACACGACTAGAAATCAGTGATTAAGATGTATTTACAACACTGTTTCAGAACAGTTCAACCCAAATATTCAGATGTGTGCATCACATTTTATGGAGGACTGTTTCCTGATCCTGGAGAGTAGACTACAATTCCGGCTGTTCTGACTCACAGACTGTAAGTACGTTTTTTATATATAAAGAATTTGCCACTGCCGATTCAAACGCGAGTTTTGAGCAGTGTAGAGTAGCACTTGTTGTTTGTCATTTCTTCGATCACAAATGCAGACATGGTTTAATGTTTATGCAGCGCGATGCAACGCATAAAACCATAGTATAAGTCATTATAATCCGTAATTATGTCCCCACTGGATGCAACAAATGCCTCGTTTATAATGGGTTTTAATGTTTTTGTCTCATCGCTCCGGGACACGGTCTGACAGTATGGTAAGGGGCGTAACATTTCCGTCACACGCTCGAGGTATTCGGCCAATCACAACGCACTGGATAGCTGGCCAATCAAAGCACACTTAGCTTTTCAGACCGATGAGCTTTGTAAAAATCGACGCATTTCAGAAAGGCGGGGCATAGAGGAGAAACAATAATGTACAGTATGTGGAAAATAATGTGTTTTTTTTAACCTTAAACCGCATAAACATTTTATTACACCACATACACAAAATAATGTTTTTTTTAGCAACATCATATGACCCCTTTAAAATAATTTGACCAGTAAAACATGTTATTCAATTAGTAAATTACATCAGAGGTAATATTAGGTAGTTATCTAATTAGCAAGGAACATTAATAGAGAAATTTTCTAGTACAACATAAAGCGTATTGGTAATTTACATCATTATGATTAAATACATAAAAAAGAATGGCATGGTTTCACAGACAGGGCTTAGATTAAGCCATTAGGCCTTATTTCAATTAGGATATTTTATAAACATGCCTTAGAAAATAAAACATTACTGTGTGCAAAACAATTGCACTGACATATTTTAAGATATGTCAGTGCAAGCTGTGTTCAGTTAAAACCGCTCAAACATGCATTTTAGTCTGAGACTAGGCTCAAGCCTTGTCTGTGAAACCGGGACAATGAGTTACCAAAATCTCACTCCACCCTGGCAACCCAAGTTTGCAAGCCTGACAAAAGTACATCAAACAACAAACAGCATGTTACAAGTACTTACCATATTCATCTGAGCTGTATTTGCCCATTTTGTTGGTAATTTTCCTCCCACACCGCGTTGCCTTTCTCTTCTCATCCATCTTGCTCAAATCTGTTGATTCGCGCGAAGCTATGGTTAATGGCGCGGTTGGCGCCACCCCATCGTCCTCATTGACTAATGACATGGTTTGGATTTTTATTACTGTAATTCCATCTCTAAACCATACGTGAAGCTCTGGTGTGTCTTTGCTATCTTTACAGTTATCCCAGTTTGTTTATTCTTCCAAAGACGGTGCAATACCATAAAGTTTTACTTGGGTTAAAGTATGTATTATGTTCAAGCCCTCCTGCATGATTGAAGCAGGTTCTTATTTGCACCGGAAATAGGCGGGGCAATCTCTGGTATTTTTCGCACCACCTGACCTGAGTTTAATTCACTAGCACCAACGGCTCTGCCTGGTTAGCAGTACGCTCATGAACGTATGAAGTGTGTCTTGGTGAAGAGTAACAGCAATGTTGCATTCAAAATTACTGCTTTTGCGATTCAGAAACCCACAACTAACAGGAAACTCAAGCTCATTAAATGGCTACAAAGCAAAAAGTTACTAGCAAGGAGAGTAAAGTGCTCAAGATGTGGCCATAATATGAGAATGGAGAGAACTAGAAGACATCTCGACGGTTTTCATTGGTGAGTTAAACGGATTAAGATTTGTTGTTCACATGATATATTGCTGAAATAATTTCTAGGGATATTATAGGTCTATAAAAAGGAAACAATATTTTCTCTAAATAAACAAGATAACCTATTAACGTTATTCAATCAAGCTACATAATTAGAAAGGTCTAATGGCTTGAGATTGACTTAAAAAAATATTGAATATCTCGAACTAGCCTATCAACAGCCTTCTTATGTTACTCATTCACGTGAGGTTGTTGTGCTGCGTGGTCAGGAAAGCTTATTATTTGCATGCTTTTTTTAAGCATTGTGGTTTAAAACAAGTGATTTTAAGCCCTAGCTTGAATTGCAGTCAGCAGCGAAAGACAACTAATTTCTCCATATGCGCAAGAGAGACTGAGCGCTGTCTGACAGTTTATTGCGTGCGAGTTATATTTGGCACTTTATTGGCCTTATACATAACTGAAGGTGTCAAAATTCCATCTTTGCAACACACGTGCCATCTTTTAAATGCACGTGTTACAATATAATGGACCTGGGAAGCTCTTAAAGCGACAGCTGTCTAATTTTCCTTCTGTCTGTCATTCATATTGAAGCTGCAGTCCGTAACTTTGCTGGGTTAAAAATTATCCGAAATCAATATTTGAGCAAGTACATAACCAGCCAGTGTTCAAAACTATTGCCTTACTTAAGCCAGATTCACAATGGTTAGCTTTTAATAATGTTTTCTAATTTGAGTGGTATGGGTAGGTTTTCGCGGGAAATTCGAGCATGCCGCTGCGTCAAGTCACATCTGTAAGCATAAAGAAGTTGTCCCGGTGTTCTGACAAATAATGTTACCTATCAGATTAGGCTACCAACACTGTATTTATCCTACTGTAAGGGTAGGTTTAGGGTTGGGGTAGGTGTATATGTTAATAAAGCCTCACACCTTATTAATATCATGCTGGAAGCAAAATCTGATAGGTAGCACTTTTTGCTATCGAATTATGCTACCATCTGTTTTAATGGGAGGTATCAAAATCTGACAGGGTAGCACAAATCGTCAGAACACCGGCTACTAAGCCATCACATGTGAGGATCCTGCAGGTAGCGGGTCATTAGTGGCCTTTTCTCACAGCATCTGGAATAATTAAATGTCTCAATTTGATGGCGGATTGCAATCCAGAAAGGATTGTGTTTATGAAACACATGTGAATTAAATTAAATTATATTACAGTTTTAAATGTGCTTCTGATTACAGATAGCCTGGGATTACACAAGATTTGTATTTTAAGGACAACCAGTTTGAAGGAAGCATAATTTGCTTTTTGGGTAAAATAATTTCTTAATATGAATTTCGAATGGTATGACAATTAGAGATTAGACCGTACAGAAATTGAAATCTTTCTGTAGTTCAATCTACTACGTCCGATTGATCCTATTCCATCTCATCTCCTTCAAGCCATTTCTCCTGCTGTTGTATCGTTAACATATCCCTTCACAATGGTGTTTTTCCCTCAACATTTAAACAGGCTTGTATAACCCCACTTCTTAAGAAACCCACTCTTAACCCAACTCTTTTAGAGAACTACAGACCGGTTTCCCTTCTACCTTTCATTGCAAAAGCACTTGAACGAGTTGTGTTCAACCAAGTCTCAGCCTTTCTCACACAGAACAACCTCCTGGACAGCAACCAATCTGACTTCAGAAGTGGACATTCGACCGAGACTGCCTTGCTTTCAGTTGTTGAAGCCCTAAGACTTGCAAAAGTGGCTTCCAAATCTTCTATACCTATTTTGCTGGATCTGTCTGCTGCTTTTGATACGGTGAACCACCAGATTCTCCTGTCAACCCTATTGGAAAATGGCATCTCAGGAACCGCATGCCAGTGGTTTGAGTCTTACCTATCAGATAGGTCCTTCAAGGTATCTTGGAGAGGTGAGGTGTCCAAGTCGCAACATCTCGCTGCTGGGGTGCCTCAGGGTTCAGTACTTGGACCACTTCTCTTCTCTGTCTACATGGCATCACTAGGTTCTGTCATTCAGAAACATGGCTTTTCATATCACTGCTATGCTGATGACACTCAACTCTACCTCTCATTCCATCCTGATGATCTGACGATAGCTGCTCGCATCTCAACATGTCTAACAGACATTTCTTGTTGGATGACGGACCATCACCTTCAACTCAACCTGGCTAAGACAGAACTGCTTGTGGTTTCAACAAACCAATCACTTTATCAAAATTTCACCATCCAGTTAGGCTCATCAACCATAACTCCTTCAAAAACAGCTAGAAACCTTGAAGTTGTGATTGACGATAAGCTGAATTTCTCAGACCACATGGCTAAAACTGCCCGGCCTGCAGATTTGCTTTATACAACATTAGGAAGATCAGGCCCTTTCTTTCAGAACATGCAACACAACTCCTTGTTCAAGCTCTTGTTCTGTCCAGGCTGGACTATTGCAATGCTCTCTTGGCAGGTCTTCCAGCCACTTCTATCAAACCTCTACAATTAATCCAAAATGCCGCTGCAAGATTAATCTTTAATGAGCCGAAATGAACACGTCACACCTCTGTTCATCAATTTGCACTGGCTACCAGTAGCTGCTCCCAATAAATTCAAGACATTAATGTTTGCCAACAAAACCACCATTGGCTCTGCACCCATTTAACTAAATGCATTACTTCAGAGTTATATGCCCTCTAGAAGCTTGCGTTCTGCAAATGAACAGCATATTATTGTACCATCTCAAAGAGGCACAAAATCACTTTCACAGACTTTTTCATTAACTGTTCCCTCCTGGTGGAATGACCTGCCCAAATCAATCCGAGCAGCTGAGTCCTTAACCATCTTCAAGAAACAACTAAAAACACATCTGTTCCACCTTGATTTGACACTCTAACTCTAACACTTTCTATTCTATTTTAATTCTACTTTATCTATATTTATCTTCTTTTTTTAAATTTCTATTTAAAAACAACAACAACAAAAAAACAAACAAACACTAGCTTTCTATTTTTTCTATTCTTGACTGCTTTTATTGTCCTCATTTGTAAGTCGCTTTGGATAAAAGCTTTTGCTAAATGACTAAATGTAAATGCAATGTAATGTAAATCTACACACTATACTCATAGTCAAAATAGTTAAATGCTGATGTTGTTTACATTAATAATTTGAGAATAAAGAATAACAATAATAATAATTTGCACGGTTTGTGTGATATGAGCTAACCGATCGTTAGATTAAATCACCATTGGTAGCACAACTTATTGTAATGTTTTTTTTCCTCAGTTGGTCAGAACAAACGTGAACACATCTGTTCCACCTTGATTTGACACTCTAACTCTAACACTTTCTATTCTATTTTAATTCTACTTTATCTATATTTATCTTTATTTTATTTTTTTATTCTTTATTTAAAAACAAAACAAAAAAACAACTATATATACATATATATATATATATATATATATATATATATATATATATACACATCTCTCTGTGTGTAGTGTGA
>NW_015505969.1:875207-880214 GCF_001515645.1 Sinocyclocheilus grahami
TATATATATATATATATATATATATACACACACCTTGCTATGTGTACTGCGTTAGGCTAACTGAGACTGATCATTTGCACTTATATATTGTTGCTCTTTTGTTAGTTTTGACTGCTTTTATTGTCCTCATTTGTAAGTCGCTTTGGATAAAAGCTTTTGCTAAATGACTAAATGTAAATGCAATGTAATGTAAATCTACACACTATACTCATAGTCAAAATAGTTAAATGCTGATGTTGTTTACATTAATAATTTGAGAATAAAGAATAACAATAATAATAATTTGCACGGTTTGTGTGATATGAGCTAACCGATCGTTAGATTAAATCACCATTGGTAGCACAACTTATTGTAATGTTTTTTTTCCTCAGTTGGTCAGAACAAACGTGGCAGACTTGTTACTTGTTCAGATGACAATATCCAATGAAAATTCTTATTTGGGTCATATATTCCAAGACGTAGGCTAGAATCTGTGATTGCGAAGTACAGTGAATATCCACACCGGTGCGGTGACTGACTGCCACACACACATACTCCTCAAAACAATAGATTCATCCGCGCTGAATCCGAGCTGCCGCACAACCCATGCAAGGAAGATAATTTCACAAACAGCTGCAATTGCAGGTTTTCAAACAGAGATGGCGACAAAGAGGCAAAACTTGTGGACTGCAGCTTTAATCAAACAACAAAAGAGAAAAAAAGTCTCACTGCTCTTGACTATTCCACTTTTGTAACTTTAATAAGAGTAAATATATATTTAATTTACACAATGAAGACTATGCAGTATTTTTATACATTTGATTAATTTATACAATGTTTAGCATTTATTTATTTGTTCTCCTGTAGTTTTTTTTTGCTTATAATTAGCTTCTTATTCTTATTTTATCACTAACTGTTTACTTGTCTTCAGTGAGTTTGAGTTTAATTTATTTAGGCTAGTAGTTTTTTGTGATCTTGACATTGGTGACAAGGATTATGAAATTTCTATGGTATCAAAAATGTTGATATCATAAAATCCTTATGGCATCGTTAAATGTTATGATAAACTTTCAATATTTCAGTAATCTGTTAAATAAATGTTATGATAAACTTTCAATATTTCAGTAATATGTCAAGCTTATAACTGTTAATTAGCCTGATGTGTTTTTGTCACGTTTTTCATCCATGATGAGTTTACATCCCTGCTAGTTACTAATGCTGCCTTCCCTTGCTATCGGAAATTTGATAATTCCCACTTCTGAAGTCATGATTACGAGCTCATCGCAATTCAAGTTTTGAAATGAAAGGGCGTTCATGTGCAGTTTTTACCTTGGAAACTCTTATTTACGATAATTCCGAGAGCACGTTCTGGGTTTTTTAGTCAAAAAGTGTACTAATTTGAACAATAAAATGCTTATGTCAAACTTCTTTAGAGAAATGGGCGATGTGAGCATTACAGAGTGCTAAACACTCTCATCTAATGTCTGTTTCATTTATACTGGAAGCCGGAGGCGCCCTCCTGCAGAAAGTCGACAACTGAGAGTCAAGTCATAAAAGTAATGGAAAATCCCTTATTGGACAAAGACATTCAGATATAACTGCAGCTCAGAGCTGTATGATTCTGGATGAATTGAAATTATAATTTATTTTTCTCAAATATACAACTAAACAAAATAACATGCAAATTACCAGAGGTTATAACAAAATATAATTTGCTGCAGTCTACTTTAATTGTGTAAAAATCAGTTTGAGCAAATTATTCAATGACTCACTAAAAAGACTTCATTTGTTTCATTACTGAATCTCTTAAATTAATGATTCAATGACAATTTTTTTTTGTCACTTGTCACCACCTACTGGTGTAATGATGTCATTGATAGTCTTCTAGTTTTGATCACTACTGTAGACATCAGTTTTTTATATCTGAACTATAAACTTTTACCCCAGTACTTCTGTAATAATTTTAAATATTGTAACACAGAAATAATAATACTTCTGAGGGTTAGAAAAAAAAACTATTGTAAAAAAAATGCAATGGTTATGAAATGGTATTATTTTACAGCAATTTCTCATTTTTAATATTTTTATTTTTATTATTGTTTTGAAAAAAACTATTTTTTTTTTCAGAAAAACTTTTTTTTCCACCCTCACCCCCCAAAATATTAAACATGAACATTGCAATATAAAATAAAAATACAGAAGTAAATGAAAACTAAATTAAATTAATTTATTTTGTTATGCTGCATTTACACCATTCAGGCTTAATATTTTGCTTAATTGTTAAAAGTAAAAGGGGGAAGCTTTGCACATGAAACAAAAACTGCATTAAAGAAAAGACTTTAGCAAAAGCTTCTTCCTGATTGTTGATTTGGCAATGGGCGGAACTTCTACAAAAGAAGTAAACACATTGGCTTTTGATTTTTGGAAAATTTATATCATTTTTTTTTTTTACTACAATTTAGTAATTCTTAGTCCAGGTAAAATACTTTTGTCTGCATAACCATATTTTGCCATTTATCACCATCACAGGATGTGCAGACATAAAACTCATCGAGGCAAGAAAACCAGCCGATCAGTGAGAGTAGGGTCTCTCTTTGAGAGATCAAAACTCAGCTTGTCATCTTGGCTAATATTCATTTACAGGTGAGTGTGTTGTCGGACAGCAGAGAAGGAATAGTAAAATGTTACAATGCATTTCAAAGTTGATTGTTTTAATTTTGACAACTCTGCTTTCCCTATTCTGATTCATCATTGTGTACTTCACAGGTTCGCTCAGGGATTGCGGATCAGACAAATTGATATGATGCAAGATGCCATTGCAAAAAGTTCCAGAACATTCTCTAAGATGGCTCGTATCATGAGGAAAGTTTGCCACTGTGCCATAAAACGATTCAGAAGACATGGACAGATGATTATAAGCGCTCGAGAATTTGCCGTTCTTGATGAAAGCAACTTCCGTCATAAACAAAAGGTGAATTTAGAACCTGTAAGGCAAATTCACACTGCAGTTGCCGACCACTGTTGTTGTCATTTGAAAATTTCTAATTAGCATTTATTTGGTCGTGGATTGTCTGAGACATGACATACTGTAATCTGGTGATTGTCCCTGTTTGTCAGTGTCTCTCGGTGCAGTGTGAATTGGCTTTTAGAAAATATGTGGAAATGCAGATAATAAAAAAAAAGATCATAATAGCATAAAACCTGATGATCAAATGTTACTTGATTACAAACTTGCAAATAATGTATAACCTTAAATTATTTCAGAAGCAATTTTCCCTAAGATTTGTTAAAAAAGACAGTTTGTTTACAGGTTTAACCCCTTAAGCATCAGCCCTCCCCCTCCCTCCCTTTTCACATAGATATGAACATGTATTCTCCAAACTTAAAGGATTAGTTCACTTAAATGAAAATTACCCCAAGCTTTACTCACCCTCAAGCCATTCTAGGTGTATATTACGTTCTTCTTTCTGATGAACACAATCGAAGCTTTATAATGGCAGTGAGCGGGACCAACGAGTACAAGCTGAAAAGTGCATCCATCCATCCATCATAAACATATTCCACATGGCTCAGGGGGGTTAATAAAGGTCTTCTGAAGTGAAACGATGTGTTTGTGTAAAAAAAAAAAAACATATTTAACAAGTTATGAAGTAAAATATGTAGCTTCCGCCAAACCACCTTCGGAATTTAAGTCAAGTCAAGTAACCTTTATTTATAAAGCGCTTTTAACTATACAGATTGTGTAAAAGCAACTTTACAGCATTAATTAGGAAAATAGTGTGTCAATAATGCAAAATGACAATCGTAAACACTAATTTTTCAGTTAAAGACAGTTCATCATTCAATTCAGTGATGTCATCATCCAGCTCAGTTCAGTTTAAATGGTCTCTTTGCAATCATTTGCAATCAAGTCAATGATATCGCTGGAAATGAAGTGTCCCCAACTAAGCAAGACAGAGGCAACAGCGGCAAGGAACCTCCCTCCCTTTTCACATAGATATGAACATGTATTCTCCAAACTTAAAGGATTAGTTCACTTAAATGAAAATTACCCCAAGCTTTACTCACCCTCAAGCCATTCTAGGTGTATATTACGTTCTTCTTTCTGATGAACACAATCAAAGCTTTATAATGGCAGTGAGCGGGACCAACGAGTACAAGCTGAAAAGTGCATCCATCCATCCATCATAAACATATTCCACATGGCTCAGGGGGGTTAATAAAGGTCTTCTGAAGTGAAACGATGTGTTTGTGTAAAAAAAAAAAAAACATATTTAACAAGTTATGAAGTAAAATATGTAGCTTCCGCCAAACCACCTTCGGAATTTAAGTCAAGTCAAGTAACCTTTATTTATAAAGCGCTTTTAACTATACAGATTGTGTAAAAGCAACTTTACAGCATTAATTAGGAAAATAGTGTGTCAATAATGCAAAATGACAATAGTAAACACTAATTTTTCAGTTAAAGACAGTTCATCATTCAATTCAGTGATGTCATCATCCAGCTCAGTTCAGTTTAAATGGTCTCTTTGCAATCATTTGCAATCAAGTCAATGATATCGCTGGAAATGAAGTGTCCCCAACTAAGCAAGACAGAGGCAACAGCGGCAAGGAACCAAAACTCCATCTGTGACAGAATGGAGAATAAACCTTGGGAGAAACCAGGCTCAGTCGGGGGGGCAGTTCTCCTCTGACCAGACGAAACCAGCAGTTCAATTCCAGGCTGCAGCAATGTCACATTGTGCAGAGGACTCATCTGGTTCCTGTGGTCTTGTCCCGGTGGTCGTCTGAGACAAGGTCTTTACAGGGGATCTGTATCTGGGGCTCATCTAGTTGTCCTGGTCTCCGCTGTCTTTCAGGGCTGTGGAGGTCCTTTCTAGGTGCTGATCCACCATCTGGTCTGAATACGTACTGGATCCGGGTGACTGCAGTGACCATCTGATCTGGATACAGACTGGATCTGGTGGCTACGGTGACCTCGGTATAAGAGAGAAACAGACTAATATTAGCGTAGATGCCATTCTTCTA
>NW_015505969.1:880596-885092 GCF_001515645.1 Sinocyclocheilus grahami
CAAGTCAAGTCAAGTCAAGTCACCTTTATTTATATAGCGCTTTTAACAATACAGATTGTGTCAAAGCAACTGAAAAGCATTAATTAGGAAAATAGTGTGTCAATAATGCAAAATGTAGTAAACACATTTTTCAGTTAAAGACATCATTGAATTCAGTGATGTCATCATCCAGCTCAGCTCAGTTTAAATAGTATCTTTGCAATCATTTGCAATCAAGTCAATGATATTGCTGGAAATGAAGTGTCCCCAACTAAGCAAGCCAGAGGCGACAGCGGCAAGGAACCAAAACTCCATCTGTGACAGAATGGAGAATAAACCTTGGGAGAAACCAGGCTCAGTCGGGGGGCCAGTTCTCCTCTAACCAGACGAAACCAGCAGTTCAATTTCAGGCTGCAGCAAAGTCACATTGTGCAGAGGACTCATCTGGTTCCTGTGGTCTTGTCCCGGTGGTCGTCTGAGACAAGGTCTTTACAGGGGATCTGTATCTGGGGCTCATCTAGTTGTCCTGGTCTCCGCTGTCTTTCAGGGCTGCGGAGGTCGTTTCTAGGTGCTGATCCACCATCTGGTCTGAATACGTACTGGATCCGGGTGACTGCAGTGACCATCTGATCTGGATACAGACTGGATCTGGTGGCTATGGTGACCTCGGAATAAGAGAGAAACAGACTAATATTAGCGTAGATGCCATTCTTCTAACAATGTAGCAAGTACATCGGGTGTTATGAGAAGTGTTCCCGGTTTCCGGTTGACCTAATTAATGCAGCCTAAAAATCCTTTAACGGATTTAAATATTAGAAGCGTATTAGTGTGTTATGTGTAAGCCAGGTTAAAGAGATGGGTCTTTAATCTAGATTTAAACTGCAAGAGTGTGTTTGCCTCTCGAACAATGTTAGGTAGGTTTTTTACCTAGGGAATTTAACTTACAAAAAAAACAGAACTGGCGTCGCGTCAGGTTAAGCTTTTTCCGTAAGCTGAATAGGAAAGGCGTAGGACGTAGCGTAAGCTTTTTGAACTGCAAGAGTTTTACACTTTCTTTGTTAGTTGAATATGGAAGGCGGTCTGGCGGAAGCTAGATATTTTACTTCTGTAACGAGTTAGTCCACTGAAGGTGAGTGTAGTGAAGAACTCAAGTGCAGTTTATTTACAAAGTGATCCAAACATAAGCCAAACAGACGAAGACTAGATACACAGACTTGACAAGTCATGAACAGACTAGACTCACTGACAGCGGGTTACAACATCACTACACAACGAAAGACAATGGCAACATGAGGGCTACTTATAGCAGACAATGAGGGTCACATGACAACAACAAACCAATGGGAAACAAGACACATGACCTAGACAACCAATCAGAACATGACACAATGAACAGAGGAACCAATGGCATGAATACATGAGGGCAAGGGAAGCATGACACAAACAGGGACCATGACTAAACTCCAAAATAAAAGACATGAAAACATGAACAAGAAACACAACCCAAAACACCACATTACAACTTCATAACTTGTTAAATATGGAAATTTTTTCTTACACAAATGCTTCGCTTCAGAAGGCCTTTAATAACCCCCCGGAGCCGTGTGGAATATGTTTATGATGGATGGATGTGGATGGAGGCACTTTCTTCAGCTTCATACTTGTTGGTCTGGCTCACTGCCATTATAAAACTTCCCCAGATTTTCCTTTAATTTGTCACCCAGCTGTGTTTGTAAACATGTTAAATGAATATAATTATATAATATTGTAGTATTTCTCTTTTTAATTACATATCTAACTTTTACAGTATGGAGGCATCCCTCAGAGCATCAACAAAATGGAGGAGGGAAAAAAATGGGTGTTTGGCATGCTAGGTGTGAGGGATAAATGCAGACATCCAATCTTGTGGCTTGTGAAAAGAAGTTCAAGACCTCACCTCATCCCCATAGTTGTAAAACATGTGCGTACAGGCACTAACATTATTTCAGATGAGTGGAGAGCCTACCGGGGGGCTTTGGCCAATATGGGCTACAAACATTTTACAGTGAACCATTCCCAGTGGTTTGTATACCCACACAGTGGAGCTCACTCACAACACATTGAAAGAGCTTGGCTGACATACAAAACAAGTGTATGGAGACTAAGAGGGAATAGGACAGAGAACATGCTAAAAGAACACCTCTGTCTCATAGAGTGGACTCATTGGCTTGGTGAAAAAAATAAACGGGAACCACTTGGGCACCTAATAAAAGATATTCGCCATCAATTTCCTGTTTAGAGGACAACACACTGAACATTTGATTGTGTTTTATGTAAGATTTAAGTAAAACACAGGTTAAAATACAAATTAACTTAGCCCCTTGATTTAAGGTGCACTGATATTTAAAAGCTTTGATAAATAAAAGGTGTGTTTTACCTTTTAATTTCTGTGCTTTTTTAAGTGCTGGTGAATACGTATCTTAAAGTAATTGGCTTGGATATACTGGTGCAAAATAATCATCACCTTGGAGGAAAGTTGACATTTTGAAGGGCAATAGTGGCCCAAAAGAAGAGCAAGAACACAAGACAAACATCTGACTGCAGTGCATTATTATGATATAAAGACAGTAAACCAATCCATAACATAACCAAAGCGATAACCATCATCTCTATGCTAACACTGATTTTAATTTGGAAAATTGCATCTGCTTAATGAATACGTTATTGTAGGACGGCAGCAGTGGAATCACTCAAAACAGAATGAGATTAAATTGTTTTTAATTATGAAAAACAATTTTAATTACATCATTGTGTGTTGGATGAGTTAGGTTAAACGTAATTGCAAGAAATCCACTGTCGTTCACTGTTTGTGACAGCTGCAGGTGGCAAATTTATAAACAATTTTACATTGTGCCATTTTCATATATATTGCTTCTAGAGCATGTTTGATTTAAGTTTACCCCAAAGTGATAATTAATACATTAACTAACATGCAGGAACTAACATTTAATTAAGGTAGTGTTATTCATGCAGTAGTTCATGTGACTCATGTCGTAGTTAAGTTAGTTCTTCATTAGTTCTTGATTAATTCATATCTTAACTCATCATTTGTTCATAGTCAAGTAATTATTAATTCAGGTATTATACGTACATGATAAATGTACTGTTATTATGATCTTTAAGATAGTCTATGCATCTGTGTACTGGTTTTGTGTGTATTCGATCTCTCTGCTCGTGTGTCGACATGTTTGTGTTCCAGATGGGTGTGGCCTCTGTTAACCAGCGGGAGGTGGTGATTGGTGATGGTGACACCTTACCCTGATATAAGGACCGCCCCAAACCCTCATCTAGGGCCTTTTGAGCCTCGTTGACTTCATACTGTTGTGTTGCGCTAACGTTCTGATTTACTGTTTCTTGCTATTGTATGTATCGCCGTTGTGAAAAGGTGTCGTACCGGAGAGAGAGAGAGATATTCTGAGTGTATTGAATCTGTTTAGTGTTTGTTATTGTAAGATCAAATTCTGAAACTCTGGTTTATCTGAAACATTGCTTGTCTTGACTATGATTTGGATTCTGATTCTGCTGTGTGTACGCCCGGAAACTTTGTAAATAACTTTGTAAATATTCTTGTAAATACTAGTTTGCCAAAGTAAGGGACGTAGGAGGTTAGACGCCATTTTATTTAGGTATCTTTTTTCACTTTGTTTTTGGTTGAGGGAGGTAGGTAAGTTGGTCTGTATTTTGTTTTTATTTCTGTCTGAGGTTATTTAGTTGTCAAAGAAAACGTCTCGGGTTACTTATGTAACCATGGTTCCCTGAGTAGGGAACGAGACACTGCGTCCTCTAGGGGTCACTATGGGGAACGCCTCGTCGTGACCCATGTCTGAAGCATACATTGAAAAAACACCAACTCGTTGGCCGGCGACAGCCATGACGTCACTACCGGTGCGACTAGAGTATAAATCGTCGCCGGGAGCTACACATCATTCACTTCTTCGTCTGAAGCTTGCGTCCGCAGCATGGCAAGAAACCTAGAGGACGCAGTGTCTCGTTCCCTACTCAGGGAACCATGGTTACATAAGTAACCCAAGACGTTCCCCTTCATGGGAACTTCGAACTGCGTCCTCTAGGGGTCGCTATGGGGAACGGTATACCCACGCCACCATGCTGAGGGGAGTGCAAGCCAGAACCATGGCGAGCACTAAGTACCAACTCTACCATATTGCTATGGCCAAAGGCCTAGGCTACATACCCCAAAAATACTTACCTGTCAGGGCCAGACTCCTGGGCCCGGGGTAGAGCTCAAGGCTTGGAATCAGAAATAGATTCCTTTAAGGGAATACGACCAAGAGCCTAGAATCATACTAGTCTTGGCCTGTCACACAGGGGCTACCGCACGTTTCTCTTTGCATGTGCTGAAGGAACTGTCTCAACAGATCCTTAGTAGCAAAAACCCTGTTAAGTAGGTATCCAGAGGATACATAGGAGGAGTGGTGCCCAAGGCGGAACCGGGGTTTTAAACCACTCAAAAAGAGCAC
>NW_015505969.1:885270-896168 GCF_001515645.1 Sinocyclocheilus grahami
GGAAAATTGCACCTGCTTAATGAATACGTTATTGTAGGACGGCAGCAGTGGAATCACTCAAAACAGAATGAGATTAAATTGTTTTTAATTATGAAAAACAATTTTAATTACATCATTGTGTGTTGGATGAGTTAGGTTAAACGTAATTGCAAGAAATCCACTGTCGTTCACTGTTTGTGACAGCTGCAGGTGGCAAATTTATAAACAATTTTACATTGTGCCATTTTCATATATATTGCTTCTAGAGCATGTTTGATTTAAGTTTACCCCAAAGTGATAATTAATACATTAACTAACATGCAGGAACTAACATTTAATTAAGGTAGTGTTATTCATGCAGTAGTTCATGTGACTCATGTCGTAGTTAAGTTAGTTCTTCATTAGTTCTTGATTAATTCATATCTTAACTCATCATTTGTTCATAGTCAAGTAATTATTAATTCAGGTATTATACGTACATGATAATTCATGTACTGTTATTGTAAAGTGTTACCATATATTTTTTATATTGTTATGATCTTTAAGATAGTCTATGCATCTGTGTACTGGTTTTGTGTGTATTCGATCTCTCTGCTCGTGTGTCGACATGTTTGTGTTCCAGATGGGTGTGGCCTCTGTTAACCAGCGGGAGGTGGTGATTGGTGATGGTGACACCCTACCCTGATATAAGGACCGCCCCAAACCCTCATCTGGGCCCTTTTGAGCCTCGTTGACTTCATACTGTTGTGTTGCGCTAACGTTCTGATTTACTGTTTCTTGCTATTGTATGTATCGCCGTTGTGAAAAGGTGTCGTACCGGAGAGAGAGAGAGATATTCTGAGTGTATTGAATCTGTTTAGTGTTTGTTATTGTAAGATCAAATTCTGAAACTCTGGTTTATCTGAAACATTGCTTGTCTTGACTATGATTTGGATTCTGATTCTGCTGTGTGTACGCCCGGAAACTTTGTAAATAACTTTGTAAATATTCTTGTAAATAATAGTTTGCCAAAGTAAGGGACGTAGGGGGTTAGACGCCATTTTATTTAGGTATCTTTTTTTCACTTTGTTTTTGGTTGAGGGAGGTAGGTAAGTTGGTCTGTATTTTGTTTTTATTTCAGTTTGAGGTTATTTAGTTGTCAAAGAAAAGTCTGTTTTGTTTATTGTTTTGGCCTAGTCTACCCCTGAAGATACTCCCGTGTTAAGCAAATAAAGTTGTTTATTTGGCATCTCTCTGGTGTGTATATTATCCTTTTTCTGTTACGGCTTACCCCTAGAGGTCGTAACAATATATATTTGCATCACATAACAAGCTCCATATACAGTGTATATATATGGCTTTTCTAATGTAAAAAAAACGTGCTCAGCAGCTCACCTGGTACAGTGTTGCAATGTGGAGCACTCTCATTGACAAAACACAGATCTCCATAAAAGAGTTCAAAGACAAGCTAAAATGGCATGATTGGTTCAGTAAATGCATTTCAGGAGCTTATGAGGTCATGCTAACCTGTCAGGATTTGAGCTCTTGGTTTAAACTGCATAATTTCAGGAAATATTTTCAACCATTACTTACAATTAAATGTCAATTAAATGTTAAGTGTGGCATTTGTAGCAGCATGAATATGTGACCCCTTCTATCCTGTGAGAATGACAGTATTCTTCACTAGCATGCAACACACACTCTTATCGGAATGTGACTGATAAAAAACAGAAACATTTTGTACCTCAGCAGACCATGCTGCTGGAACTTTCCAAATCACACTAAGGTTGAGATTTATGACCCTCTTGTTTATCTGCAAAGGGCCATGCACTACTAGGGGAGACATTGCTTTTGAATTGCTTTTCCTGTTCTGGTATGTAAGATGAGTGTATCAATCTGAATTAGTCAGCACGTGCGTGCCGCAGTCTACCAAGGCTGTAAATTTGATGTTGCTCAGACTTTTCTTATGTTGCACTTATCTTGCATAGTGTTGCAGCACTAGGGGAGCTTCTATCAGATTATTTACTAATCATTTTGCAACCCATCAACAAATCAGAAAGACTGCCATTTTGAAAGATACAAAGAGTCATTAGCCGTCACTGCTCTAATGTAACCTCTGATTGAATTAAGACAACCAGACTCTGCATCGAATTTCACAGAGAGAGAGGAGTTATGGGTAAAGCTTTGATCCTGTGCAGAAAGAGAGGCATGTAGGTGGACACTCAAAAATCCAGACCTTCTCACACATCCATTTCAACCAATGGACAATAAATGGACTCTGAAAAAGTAATGTGAGAGGTATGGGCATATCCCAACTCCCCAAACATATATCTAGTATTCCACAGAATG
Organism: Sinocyclocheilus grahami; assembly: GCF_001515645.1. Lineage (NCBI taxonomy): Eukaryota > Metazoa > Chordata > Actinopteri > Cypriniformes > Cyprinidae > Sinocyclocheilus > Sinocyclocheilus grahami. The sequence goes on from NW_015505969.1 coordinate 887,578, forward strand.
GCCTAGGGATTGTATCCGTCTTCCTTTACCAGAAAAAAAATAAAATAAAAAAAGTCAACATGATATCACCATTTCACAAATTGATATAATCCTTGAAAGTGTTAGTCCTTGAAAATGGTAGTTAATTTACAGGATATAAGGATAAATAAAATAAATAAATAAAGGTAACACTTTAGTTTAGGAGGCAATTCTCACTATTAACTTATCACTGCAAAGAGCAACACAACAGATGTGCAAAAACAACAGTATCTCACAATAGTTTATATGCCTAATTACAAAACGTCTCGGTTACGTATGTAACCCTCGTTCCATGAAGGAGGGAACGGAGACACCACGTCCCGTCGCCACGGCTGCTGTACCACCGCTGAGCGGCCGGGTCACCGGCTCGGCTCCTCAGCGAAAACCTGGTATGCGTTGCACCGGCTGCCTTTTTATGCTCATGCTTTGGTCAGCGGCAGCTGGATGCAATCATCGCATGCCAATGTGCATTGACTCGTTTAGTTTACACTCGAAGTGGATTGGTCTCTCTAAGCGAGATCCCAATTCGTCGGTCACAGGGTCACGAACCGTGCCTCCCCTCCCGAGTCTGTAGGTACTTTCTGGCCAGTCCGGCAATGCTTAAACGGCCTGTGGAGAAGCTACCTCCACCTTACACGCTACGGCGTTACTGCAGGTTCATCAGGCCAAGGTACTGAGAGACCTGCACGAGGGTGGTCATGATCCGGAAGTTCTGAAAGAGCTCCGAACCACTACTGACCTCACACTTCGAGTGGCAAAGGTCACAGCGAGTTCTCTGGGTCGTGCGATGTCCACACTTGTGGTCCAGGAGCGCCATCTCTGGCTGTGTCTGGTTGATATGAGCGACGCTGACAAAGTTCGGTTCCTTAATGCCCCTGTGTCCTAGACTGGCCTCTTCGGCGACATGGTCGATTGCTTGGCCCAGCAGCTCTCGGCTGCACAGAAGCAGACTGAGGCGGGTCGTCACACCCTGCCCCAGTGGGCAGCTGCTGTTGACAAATGTGAAAACACTCTGCAGCAGGTCAGGCAGCACCTTTATATTCCCTTACAGGTCCACATTCAGTCGAATTAGATAATGCAGCATGCCGACTAAAAATCCAAGTCTGAAATCCACTGGGGAACATGTAGCTCAGGATAGTCTTTATGTTTCTCTGCGATGAACAGCTTCATCGGATTCAAAAGCTTAAAAAAAATAGAAAGCACATTACCTCTTGAAAGCCATCTCACAGTGCAGTGAAGAAGCAGATGAGATGGATGATATTCATCAAGTTAATCAATGAGATTTTTTAACTGTCTGTGATTAAGGGCATGTGTGCGTATAAAATTAATAATTTCAAGCAAAGGTTTCATGATGTTCAGTTTTTTAGAAACCAAGTGTTCTTGATGGATAATACAGTGAAACGTCCAGAATTCTGGGAAACAATACATAGCAAGGCCTTTCTCATATCCTAACATGGAGCTCTGTCCGTGCGTATTGCTGTTAATTTTGATAACTGCAGATTAGCTTTCTCAACAACAGTCATCAGTGTCTCTTTCAGATCGATACCACAAGTTCTGTCTTTCAGCAGCACAATGTCAAGCAGCTCTTCTATAATTGTCCAGTCTCCTGACAGAAACCGAACAAATACTCCCAATTGTTGCTTATCTTGAACATCGCAAGACTCATCCAACGCAAAGCTGAAATACTGGCACTTCTGAAGATCTGATAATAAATGTGTGTTCTACTGAGTGGTTAATGTCTGATATTCTCTGTTCAACAGTCTGCTGTGACAGTTGAAGTTCTATTAATGAACATTTCAAATTGTCATTTTTGGGATCACTGAGGCACTTTTTAACAAATTCCCCTTCACTGTATGGCTTTTTTGCACAAGCAATGTTCCATGCTAGCTGATATGATGCTAATTTGACTGTCTCTGAATGCTTGGTAAATTTCAGAAAAAGCTGAATTTGCTTTCTGATGGAGATTTCAGTGTCTTTACGTTGTGCTTACGAAGTTTACTGACTTTGGCTACATTAGGATGGAGTGAGGTAAAATTGCGTTCAAGATTTGAAGCTTTTTTAAAATGCTACAACAAAGTCTGGCATATCAAGCAGAATGGCTTTCCATTTCTTTCAACAAAAAATATAAATCCTCCCATTCAGATATAAATGTTCTGTACTCATCTTCGTATTCATGCTTAGTTGTATGTGTCCCTGACTCTGCCATGCTGATTCATACTAATGAACCTCATGTCAATCATGTTAGTAAATAGGCTAACATCCGTTAAACCGCACAAGAGGTTCTGTGAAAATAAATAAATAACAATACATATTAAAAATCCAATTTAGATTCGGCAAATGCATTTAAATGCATACACATTTATTTCAATATGAAGTTCTGAAATTTTAACAATAAATTGTAATTGTAAACACAGACAATGTGGATATGAAGAGCTGCACAAGAGCAGTGAAAAAGCGGTCTGCCACCCCTGAACTAGTTGCTTATTAGCATGCATATTTCTAGCATTTTGGCTGTTTATTATAAAGCACATATTAAAGCCTGACTCTTCATGACCATATTTTAGATGCCATACCCAAACTTAACAACTACCTTACTAACTATTAATTAGCAAAAAATTAGAAGTTTATTTTGGCAAAAGTCGTAGTTAATGGTTAATAGTTAATAGTGAGAATTGCCCCCTAAACTAAAGTGTGACCAAAATAAACATGGGAGTGAACTATGAACTATATGAACATGTGAACTACTGTCACGAATCCGGTCTATGAACTTCAATTCACTCACCAACAGAGGTTACCCTTCCATTACATTGACTCTCGCACTACACAAACTGTTGCATGTCATCCCGGACTACATATCCCATCATCCATTGCACTGATTGCACACAGCACTGATTGCACACAGCTGTAACCAATCACACATTCACTATATAACACTCACTCTGAACCCTTTCAAAGGCTGAGTATTTTATACTGTTTATCTGTTTTCTCGTGTCCTGATCATTGCCTGTGTATCTCGGATTCCCCCTCTCGTCTTGTCCTATTCGGATACTGTTTGCCCCTGCCTGGACCTTTGCCTTGTACCTGGATTTATCCCTCTAGTCTGGCCCTGTTGATTCTGTTCGCTGATCGTAGACCCACGCTAGCCCTAGGAATATTCTTGTGTCTTGCCCTTATATACCGGTTGCCACTGTTTGACCCTTGTCTGTCTCTAACCATGTCTGTTAATGAAGCTTCGCACTTGGATCCTCACGTCTCGTCAGCCACGTAACAGTAAGTCACACGGGTATATTTGTAGCAATAGCCAACAACACATTGTATGGGTCAAAATGATCGATTTTTCTTTTATGCCAAAAATCATTAGGTTATTGTGTCTTGCCCTCTATATACCTGTTGCCATTGTCTGACCCATGCCTGTTTCTGACCATGTCGGTTAATAAAGTTTCGCACTTGGATCTGCACGTCTCACGTCTCAGTCACTCTGTGACAACTACGAATATAATGCTAGCAAATTTGAATATGGTTTAAAAAGTGTTTTTTTTTTCTTCTGTATTGTAAAAAATATTTCCAACAATGTTTCAGAAGCAACAAAAGTTGTAACACAAGCTAGTCAGGGGTTTGTTCTGTATGTAGCATAGAACTCGCTGCCATATTAAAATGCACTGTTGGAGAAATTAACTAAGTAGTCATGACGGTTTCCTGAAACCGTAGTAACTTTGTCACACATGCATCATTTTAACATTTGTACTGGATGTTAACTTACTGCTTGCTTATTTTATTCAAGAGCATGATCTATTAAGTCCAAATGCCAAACTAACAAGAAACTACTTAACCAAAGTGCAAGAGTTGTAGCTCCAACCAGTCAACTTTGTGAACTTTGTGTTTCCGAATGTTGGATAGCACAATGGTTTCGGGAAACACCGAATCGTTGATCTATGTTTGCTAAGGAGTCAGAACTTGCAACCATAGTTGGCTATCGATGCTTTTAGGAAACAAACACTATAGCATTAAAAAAAAGAAAGAAAGAAAAAAAAGGCTTGAACATTAGGCTAAAATATTTTGATAAAATACCTAAAGTACCTACCAATAGAAATTCATGAAAGTCACATTGTTATTTTCTCACTGACTTGAGGGAAGACAGAAGAATTGTCAGAAAAAAAAAACTGTGATGTAAACTGCCTCCCTATGTTGTGATTGACAGGATTCTATGAACATTCTCTTCCTGAACTTTTGTTTAGAACTCTGTAAGTATGATTTCAACAGGAAATCAATTTGCAGCTGTAAAAATGGTCTATCTGTAATGAGTAAATCATAACCCAGTCTCTAGACTAGCATTTTAAAAGTCATTTATTTGAAGCAAAGCATTAAACCAGAACTGATCGCCTTTCAAATAAGACTCCAGCCCAAACCCCTGTGTCGCAGCCTCCAACTGAACCAGCACTAATCACACAGTTTGTACTCCTCCATATGTTATCATGGATAAAGATATTGATCCCCACCTCATGCTGTCAATTTGTCACTTCTAATCAGTCATCCAAGACCAAGTCTTCACAAGTCCATCCCCTGGCCTTGTGATATATACTGTATAGTCACTGGCCACAGGATTGTTTTCCATCTTGAAAAACAAAGCAAAGCATGAAAATCACCTTTACAACCCTTATGAGATGGCCTTTCCTATCTTTAACCTAATGTAAATTAAATGACTGGGGCATGTTTACTGTTTAGCGAGGAGAGGAAATTACTTTTCTAAGAGAGTTAGGTTGCGGCTATGTTGTCGTGAGATTATTAATAAGGGCCACAGGGCTTTATATGTCAACATTTTAATAAAAATCTTACAGTACGAATTCTTAAGCTTGCCATCTCATTTATTTCAGCACTTTGTTCCAATACAGAGGCATTCAAATATGATTGACAACGAACCTTATTAACAATTTTACTTGCGATTAAAACCTTTAGCTGCTGACACCTACGGTGCTTATTTTAATATTAAATGATCAGTTTCAGTTTCAGTTTCAATTTATTTCCTGGGTGAAGAGGTCATTTATTTGTTACATTCCCAACAAGGTGGTCATAATGAAAGCTAATTAATTAAGAGCTTCTCTTACTCTAGGCTCAAGCATACACTGACTGCAAATGTTCGCATTAATCATTTGAGTCTGAATAGAGACTGATAATGGGGTAACAGGGAAAAGAGATGTTAGATAGTCTCTCTATACTTACACTGTCTGAAGATTACACACAGTATGAGTGTGTGGGTGTTCAGTTGGGTTATGTGTCATTAGGAAATCAGGGTTTCCACGGAGTCTTAAAAAGTCTTGAATTTAGTTGTATCAAATTTAATTCCTTAAAAAGTCTTAACTTGTACAAGAAAGTCTTAATAATGATTTCAGGAGGTCTTAAATTTGGGGACGGAAAGACCAGAATTGCAATATGGCTTAAAGGGGTCATATGATGCGATTTCAATTTTTCATTTCTCTTTGGAGTCTTACAAGCTCTTGGTGCATAAAGAAGATCTGTAAAGTTGCATAGACTAAAGTCTCAAAGCCAAAGAGATATTCTTTATAAAAGTTAAGAGTCAACCACCTAAAACGGCTTGTTCTAACACGCCCCCACATATCAATGTCACTATGTGGAAATATTAGCATAATGCCGCCCAAATGTGCACGCAAAGAAAGAAGGTGTGGTTTCAGGAACAGCAGTAGTGTTGCTGCAGCCATGTCAGAGAGACGCTGTGTTTCAGTGCGAAAGCAAAAGCACTTTATTTGGCCTTCCGGAAGTAGATGCAATTAGGAATCATTGGTTAAGATTTATTTACAACAGAACAGCACAACCCAGATGTTCGAATTTGTGCAACACATTTTATGGACGACAGTTTTTTGAACCTAGAAGAGTACAAGGCTGGCTGTGCACAAAGGCTATTTAAAAAAAAAAAAAAAAAAGGGTCAATTCCGACCAAATACACAAAATAATGATCTTTAAAATAGCATCATATGACCCCTTTAAATGTGACAATTAAACTTCAAAAGGCTATTTCATTAAATAAACACTTCACGTCTGATGTCCGACCCACTTAAGTGTAGTAAATGGTAAAACAATTGTGGTCAAATTAGTGTGTTTATTAGTACATTAATACATGTAAAATAACTTGAATACAAATACTAGTTTACAACATCCAGCAGCACAGTGAACTGTTTTGTACAGCTAAATAGGTTAAATGGAGATTGCTGACATCGCCTCACACACAAGTGACCATCTGATCTGGATACAGATTGGATCTGTTGGCTACGGTGACCTCGGAATAAGAAAGAAACTGACTAATATTAGCGTAGATGCCATTCTTCTTACGATGTAACAGGTCTTTAGAGTGTGTCTACCTCCCGAACAATGTTAGATAGATTATTCCAGAGTTTGGGAGCTAAAAAGGAGAAGGATCTGCCGCTCACAGTTGATTTTGATATTCTAGGTATTATCAAATTGCCAGAGTTTTGAGAATGCAGTGGACGTGGAGGACTATAATGCAATAAGAGCTTGTTCAAATACTGAGGTGCTAAACCATTCAGGGCTTTATAAGTAATAAATAAGATTTTAAAATCTATACAATATTTAATAGGGAGCCAGTGCAGTGTTGACAGAACCGAGCTAATATGGTCGTACTTCCTGGTTCTAGTAAGAACTCTAGCTGCTGCATTTTGGACCAGCATCCTCACAGATACCATTTTTCTCTAAAAAGGAACATAATTGTGAGGATACTACCTTTTCTAGTATCTTGGAGAGAAAAGAGAGATTCGAGATCGGTCTGTAATTAACTAGTTATTTGGGGTCAAGTTGTGTTTTTTTGATGATTAATAACAGCCAGTTTGAAGGTTTTGGGGACATATCCTAATGACAATGATGAATTAATAATAGCCAGAAGAGGATCTATGACTTCTGGAAGCACCTCTTTTTAAGCATAAAGGAGCAACCGTATCTAAAATGCTAGAAAAGAGAGAGTCCATCATTTGTTACATCATCAAGTTGTTCTGATGTATTGGATATTCTGAGGAATTGAGATAAATCTGGAAGATTACTTACAAAGCAGTCTTTTGTGATAGAAGTGATGGTTCTACCATACTTGTAACAAGGAGTAGAATTTACAGTTTTAGCTATATGAAGACTAGATAATGATCTGAGATATCATCGCTTGGCTGCATAATTTCAACACCATCGACATCAATTCCATGTGACAGTATTAAATCTAGAGTATGATTTTGACAATGAGTAAGATGGAAAGATGAAAAAAATAACAGTTTCCATGAATCTAGTCTTTGCATCGGTTTGTTTTTGATGTTTGAATCAGGTCTCTTCTGTTGGAATAGAATTGGCTAGATGGCACTGTGAAAAAAAGGGGCCTAGTAGAAATGCGGTCCTAGAGCTGTGGTCCTGAAACGGCAAGCCTCCAGTATTGCAGGAACACAGTATTGGGGTTGTTTTTGTTCAGACCAATGTGAAAATCGACCCATGTTTTTACCGTGCAAACACACAGAGCTGTAAATGTGAACTGGTGGATCGATAAGAAGAATAATCATGCTTTGTACAGTCATTTTACAGTTTAATATGTTACTATAGACATTGCCCTACCCTTTTCATATGGTATTAATTTTATTTGTGCAGGTCTTAAAAAGTCTTATATTTGAGCTTAAAAATCCTGCAGAAACCCTGGGAAATGAACTGACAATGCCTTTTACATTCTAATTCAGTTCCGGAAGTTAAATTGAATTTGAACTGATGTAGCAAACTGGCTTTTATTTGAATTTGAATTTAAGAAGAAATAATTCAAATGGAATGAAATACAAAGAAAATCGCATAACCTTCATTTAAATTTAAATGATGACTAACTACACCAAAGGAAAAAAAGTATAATTTTCATAATGATTTCAGTCTAGTTTAAGCTGTTATGATGCACTTCAATTATCCTCACAGGGCCTTATGAAGGGTTATTAGGGCACATTTAATTTAATTTAAATTTAATTACACAATTATGGTTAACGTTTACTACTGAATGTACTGAAAAGCATTTATGGTAATCTAAAATACACTTTAATGTATTTTTTATTGACTTGTATAAACTTTGTTGTATGATTTTGTATGACTTTTATAAACTTGTATATTATGCATTTAAATATATTTTTAATTACACATTTGTAATGAAGAAGTTGCAATTCAGTACATTTTAAATATATTAACTTTAAATACAAAATTGAATAACATAATATTGATACAATTATAATTGTGTATAAACTGTTTGGACTCTTATTCTGACGGCCACTGAAATTCAACATTTGTAATTCAGAGATTATTTATTTATTTATTTTAAGTTTTCATTGTTAGAGTGTAATTACACAATTAATTACTGATTAATAGTAATTAATAACATGTACTTACTTTAGGGTTAGAAGTAGGTTTAGGGTTTAGGTTTAGGGTTAGTAGAACAGACCCCAAAGTATATTTGATATTCTGATGTTCCTCCTTTACTGTAAAATCAAATATATATATATATATATATATATATATATATATATTTTTTTTTTTCTTGTCTG
>NW_015505969.1:896396-900156 GCF_001515645.1 Sinocyclocheilus grahami
ATATATATTTTTTTTTTTTTTTTCTTGTCTGATTGCTTATAAGAGTACACATCTCCTCAACAAGCTGCATGATTTGTCATTCAAGTAAGTGACAGAAAAGTGTGACAAGCCGCATTCCAAAGTTGAACACTTTTAGAGTGCTTTCGTAAAAGTGCAGGGCAATGCTTTGAAAGTGTTTACACGTTTCAGGGCAAATCGGCCTTTACTTATAGAATGCTTTACTTATAGCTGTATCTGCATATTAACCAGGGATAGAAGAAAGTATTTTAAGACTGAAATAATAACATTGGCTTTAAACAGGCTTGTGCCATTCCAGTTTCCCCATCAGTGGAGTCTGCTTGGATGTGGGAGACGTCAAGCTGCAATGGGAACATAGTTCAATAAAGATAATGAAACTGAGCCGTTTTAATTTGCAGTTATCTCAAAGGGAACTGATGCGTAAATCATGTGTTCCAGGCGTGAATGGGAAATGCAGTGCATTATAAAGATAAACGGTGGTGCAGAAGCTTTTCATTTTACAGTGTAACGTGAAGTACAGCATTCTAGTTTGACATATACATATAAAGAAGTCTGGAAAACAAGAATTTGGGCATGTAGATGGACAATTTGACATAAATGAGTTTTCCTTTTAACCTAATTTTGTTCCACTCTAAAGCAGTATTTTCAAATTCAAGTTGAGATTTGCTGAAAATGTCCAATGAAGATCCCACACGCTAAAAAAATCCTGTGTTATTTTTAACCCAAATGCTGGGTTGAGTCTTTTGGGTTATTTTTTCAGTGTTTGGGTAGTTTTTGTGTTACCCAGCTGCTCACCTTTAACGAGTATTAAAATTAAACGATTTTATTCATAAAGACTCAGAATATAACACTTGGTATGTTAAAATGTTAAAATGTATGATGTAAAAAATAAGCTAGTAATATAGTACAGTGTTAATTTCATTGATTTTTCATTTTTAGTTTCATTGAAAAATTTTCGTCAATGACATTTATTTCGACGACAACGAGACAATAACAAACTAAAACTCTTTTTGAATGACAAAAACTATGGCGTAAATCTACTGACATTTTCGTCAACTAATTAAAACGAGACGAAAATGTTAAGGAGGGACGATTTGGGAAGAAATTCATTCAGAACGAATCTGCTGCATGGTTCGGAGGTTAGATGCATACATATGAACCGGGAGAAATGCTTAATAAATGCACTGTAACTAAACCCATTCGATTTTAGCCGACTAAATTTACTGTAGATTTAGTCAACTAAAATCTTATGATATTTAGTCGACTAAAACTAGACTAAAACTAAAAACAATTCATATGACTAAAATATGACTAAAACTAAATGGCATTTTAGTCAAAAGATTATGACTAAAACTAAATAAAAATTTGCTGTCAAAATTAACACTAATATAGTAAAAATGAATAAACCCATTAGCTGGGTTAAATCAACCCATTATGCTTGGTTAAATAAACAACTCAATTTGCTGGGTAAATTTAACCCAAGATGGGTTATATCCTATATTTACCCAGCCCTTGGGTTAATAACAACCCAAATTGGGTTGTTTTTAACCCAGTGTTTTTTAGAGTGCAAATCTTGATCTTATTAGTATCGATAGGTAGTTAAACATGCATTTTTTTTATTTTTGTTTGTATATGCTGATGTATTGAGAGCATCTAAAATGCGTGATATACTGTATGTATGCATATAGATACATTAATATTTGCAAATGCATATACATATTTGTGTGTGTGTGTGTGTGTATGTGTGTGTGTGTGTATCGCTATTGCCTAAAGAACCACAATGTGTAAATACATATATTTAAAAAAAAAAATTTAATTAATTAATAGCAAATAAAGGCTTAAATAATGAATTTTTTAAAAAGTAAACAAAAAGTAAAAAAAAATAGATATAAGAGTCTATTTTATAGTGCACTTCTACAGTATTATTATTTTAGCTCTTATGCTGATTATTCTCAATATAATTTCACAGCTCTTCTGGGCTCTTTTCTGCAGTGTGACAGTCATACACACTGTTCCATGAATACCTTTATCAAGTCTGATTGGGTGAAGTTTGTGTGATTTAGTGCTAGGAGAAAATAAATAGGAGCCAGTTGCATATAAAACTCACGCACACATGCAGTTGTGATGCTGACATTACAACCATCCTACTTCAGCTTTCTTTGTCTCATCGCTTGCAGTAGAGAGACGGCAATAACGATTGTGTTAAAGAAAGCAAACACAGATATTGACTGGGCAAATGTGTTATAAGAAGTGCAGTGCAAGCCAGGGAAGAACCAAATTTAATTACAGAGGACAACATGTGACTGCATGCAAAACACACCACACTACTGTTTTAAAACTCAATTTTCTTTTAAATGAAATCAAATAAATCAACTGGCTTTGCGCTGCTGCTACGTAATACACTGAATGATTAAGCAATACAAGTTGGGATTTCACATTTCCATATCAGCATTCATAACAAAGACTAAGTGATTTTTAATTTAGAATAATCTGACTGTTAATAAAAGGTGCACAGATAAAGATCCAGTCAGAATTTGGCACATTTTCTATTTGCATATGTGCTAAGCAAATCAGCATTAGGTGAAACAGTAGAAATGTATTGTTAATTAGTATTTCTGTTTGTTTGTGTCTCAATAAAGTCAGTGGTGCACACAGTACTATCCAGTCTATCTGTGGACATGATATTTGGCATTATCTGTGCAAAATACCTCCCATCTCTGACATCAGACTTCTGAGGGAAATTAAACACAGCATTAGTCCATGACTGTTATCTTTGAAACTGTCTATATGGTAGTACTTCTTGAATCTCTAATGCGCAATGTTGCCTCAGTGTACCAAAACTTTTTTTTTCTTCAATCTCACAAGGACATGATACATTTAACATGGCAATAACTGATTTAAAAAAAATTGAGGAAAGGATTTTAAATAAGCTAAAACATTTTTTTAGCCACACTTCATTCTGCCTGGCTGTGTTCGAAATGGCATACTTGTTTACTTAGTGCTTACTGCACAGTACACAGTGCATACTGTCTACTATTTTTTTGAAAGAATAGTGTGTGAAACAGTATACAATAAGCAATAAAAGTTTCAGAGTAATATGCTTCAGTGCTGTCACATGACAAACACTGATTATTAATTCAGCACAGCTGTCAAGGTAAAAGAAACAAATGAGCTAACTGTTCTTTTTACAAAGGCTTGTTAATAAGGCTTCATACTAGTAAACAATGCTATATTGCCCAATTGAACTCATTTCATAATTGATTAACATTACAAATTGGACAGAACTAAATCAACAATGAGCTGTCTTTATTGAAATTTTTGGTAGTTACACTAAGTGGCGATATATTAAAAAGCGATATATTCTAGTTACACTAAGTGCAAATAATGATCAATTCTGTTTACTCTAAAATAGCAGCATTTTCTTTAGAAACAGGAGTGTAAATAGTAGTTAGGTGGCAGATATATATACACCTCAATACTGTAGTATATTATAAAACAGTATGCAATAACATATTGAGTGTAAATTATCATATATATACTGTATATAAATTGTATTAGATGAATGCCACTTTATTGGGACAAAAACCTACCTAAAGCATACACAACACTGTATTATTGAGGCGTTTTATTTCCACTTTTCAAATATTTACTTAATTTTTATTGAAAATAAATTTCTTTCTGATCTGGTATGTGATGGGAAAAGGAGAAGCATGAGTTTGACAAAAGCCAGGATCGAACTCGG
>NW_015505969.1:900212-906924 GCF_001515645.1 Sinocyclocheilus grahami
CAATATTATTATTATTTAATATCTTTGAAAGAATCTGTACTGTATAAAGTGCTATAAAGATAAAGGTGACGTCATTTGATGATCGGAAACGTGCTGTAGAGATTAAAGTACAATTTATGTCCTACTAACAATACTGTTTTTAGATACACAGTGATAGTTTGTAGTTTACATGTATATGTATATATGTAAAAATACAAGTGTTACATTTACAATTACTATTCCCCACCTCCAGTTCACGTTTGAAGATGAAATGTCACATGGAGTACATTGCGTTCTGGGAAACCCCATATCCCATGCAGCGTCTTCAGATGCATACATCAAATTTCAGCCGATGTAGCAGGTAATCCGGGCATTCCATGCGTACAGAAAATTCACATACTATTCACAGTATACACACAGCATACTGCAATATATTATGGTAGTATGCCATTCCGAACAGCTTCTGTACTGATTTCAGTGTACTCGAGTTGTATTTAGCAGATTATGGTGAATATAGTAGGTAATTACATGCATACAGAAAGTTAGCATACGATGCACAGCATACATACTGGATACTGCAGAAATAGTAATAGTAGTATGATAGTATGGCATTTCGAACACAGCCCCTGTCTTTTAAAAGGATTTTTCTAGCATTGTGAAAAATGTGGAGGATGCATATTTTCAGTTAAAAAAAGAAAAAAAGCATTTTATAGATTTTTGCCCATTAAAAATACAGTATAATTCAAGTTTTTTAGTAAGTAAAAATCATTTTTAAATGTTATAAAGAACGGCATTTGTTGCATAGAAGAACCATTCTGTGAAAGGAATAGCTACAGGTAATAATTCAGTTCATAGCATGTAATAAAAATACATGAAAAAAGTGCAAATAATGCACTTTCATAATGCATGCAAAGAGAGTTAAAGTATATATATTGTTAATTTTGTTATCTTACGTTAATTTATAACATTTATAATTTTCAAAGATGCCAAATTAACCTTTAGCATGTCATAGTTATGTTCAGTTAGTTTGCTTTCATGGACTTTCAGCTTGTTTTAATTAGTCACATGTGTTTCTTTGTCTCAGTCTCCCACCAGTCATCAGTTGTCATGGACACTCTAGTCATCACACCTGTTCATTATCATCTCATTATCACTGTGTATTTGTTACGGGGCTGACGAGATGTGAGACGTGCGGATCCATGTGCTACACTTTATTCTGGAGACGTGGTCAGAAACAGGCATAAATCAAACATTGGCAAACGGGTATATTGCGGGCAGAGTAATCCAAAACAGGCATGGTCGATAAGCGGCTAACAATATCCAGAGGGCTTGACATGAGGGGTTATCCAATAACACGAGCTAGAGTCCAGGCGAGGTGCAAACACAGTCTGAAACAGCAGGCAAATGGTTAACTCAAGATAAACAGGCAATAATCAGGTAACACGGGAAAGCAGGCAGGACAAGACTATGACTAGACTATGGAAACTAGAACTTAATACTTAAACAAGGACAGGGAACTGGCTCTGTAAAGTAGCTATCGCTAGGTGAGTGATATGCGCTTACAATACTCGGTAGTGAATGGTAGTTTGAGTGAGTGTTATATAGTGAGGGGTTATCCAATAACACGAGCTAGAGTCCAGGCGAGGTGCAAACACAGTCTGAAACAGCAGGCAAATGGTTAACTCAAGATAAACAGGCAATAATCAGGTAACACGGGAAAGCAGGCAGGACAAGACTATGACTAGACTATGGAAACTAGAACTTAATACTTAAACAAGGACAGGGAACTGGCTCTGTAAAGTAGCTATCGCTAGGTGAGTGATATGCGCTTACAATACTCGGTAGTGAATGGTAGTTTGAGTGAGTGTTATATAGTGAATGTGTGATTGGTTACAGCTGTGTGCAATCAGTGCTTTGTGCAATCAGTCCGGGATGACATGCAACAGTACAAGACAGGCAGAGCAGGATGCCAAGGTGGAGCAGAGAGCCAGGGTGAAGCCGGCAGAGCAGGAAACCAGGACAGATCCGGCAGTATGGGTGGAAGTGAGGACCACCACGACAGAGCAGGCGGAACAGAAGACCACCAGAGCCAGACAGCAGACCGCCACGGCAGAGCAGAAGACCGCCAGACAGCAGACCACCACAGCGGAGAAGGCAGAGCAGAAGACCACCACGGCGGAGCAGAAGACCACCAGAGCCAGACAGCAGACCGCCACGGCAGAGCAGAAGACCACCAGAGCCAGACAGCAGACCACCACGGCGAAACAGAAGACCACCCGAGCCAGACAGTAGACCACCACGGCGGAGCAGACGGAACAGAGACCCCTGGTAGAGATTGGGACCTAGGGAAAACTGAGATACAAGAAACAGAGAGAGCATATATGGTCTAAAGGACCGAGGCAGGGAACACAAGAAGTTCATCAATATTTTCCCTGGTGACAACTGAGCGGGCAGACAGTTCATAAGCCAGTTCACTGACCGAAACTAGACAGGCAGACACTTCAAAATTTTACTCATTGACTGAAACTGGACAGACAGACAGTTCATAAATGGGCTCATAGTTTGCAACTGAATAAGCAGACAATTCTAAATTATGCTCTTTGGTTGAAATGGAACAGGCGTATGGTTCAAAATTATACTTATAGACTGAGACAGGATAGATTGACAGTTCATTAGCGGTTTCTTTGGCACTGACAGGGGTAACGGGACAGACATGGCTTGTAGTTTCTGAGCTCATGACAGGCAGGGTTAAGAGTTCAAAGGCGGATCTTTGGGCTGTGACAAGGCCACTAGAGCCTACAGGAAGCTCAGGTAAAGTTTCTGGGGTCGTAACTGAACTATTGGGGCAAATTACAGGTTCATTTGTTGTGACTAGACGGACAGACAGTTCACAATCAGCCTCCATGGCTGGTTCAACACGAGACAAGAGTTCATAAACGACCTCCATAGCCGTAACAGGACAGGCAGAGGGCTCACAGATGGCCTCCATAGACATGACAGGACAGGACTAGGAGTTCATTAGCAGTTTCTTCGGCACTGACAGGGGTAACGGGACAGACATGGTTTGTAGTTTCTGAACTCATGACAGGCAGGGTTAAGAGTTCAAAGGCAGGTCTTTGGGCTGTGACAAGGCCACCAGAGCCTACAGGAAGCTCAGGTGAAGTTTCTGGGGTCGTAACTGAACTATTGGGACAAATTACAGGTTCATTTGTTGTGACAAGACGGACGGACAGTTCACAATCAGCCTCCATGGCTGGTTCAACACGGGACAAGGGTTCATAAACGGCCTCCATAGCCGTAACAGAACAGGCAGAGGGCTCACAGATGGCCTCCATAGCCATGACAGGACAGGACGATGATTCATAGATGGCCTCCATAGCCGTGACAGGACAGGCAGAGAGTTCATAGACGGCCTCCATAGCCATGACAGGATAGGACGAGGATTCACAGATGGCCTCCATAGCCATGACAGGACAGGACGAGGATTCACAGACAGCCTCCATAGCCGTGACAGGACAGGCAGAGAGTTCATAGGCGGCCTCCTTGGCCGGAACAGAACAGGCAGAGAGTTCACAGATGGCTTCCTTGGCCGGAACAGAACAGGACGAGGATTCGCAGACGGCCTCCATAGCCGTGACAGGACAGGCAGAGAGTTCATAAACGGCCTCCATAGCTGTGACAGTACGGGCAGAGAGTTTACAGACGGCCTCCTTGGCCGGAACAGAACAGGAAGAGAGTTCACAAGTGGATTCTACTGACACCTTTGGAGGTTCTGCAGCAGATGCTGCCACCTCTGGAGGTTCTACAGCAATATCAGCAGGAAACAGGGAGAGTTCATGAACATTCTCCTTAACAGGACAGGTACAGAGTTCAGCAATGGTCCCTTTGACCGTGACAGGACAGACTGATAGTGTATTGCTGGGTGCCACCACCATACCAGGAGCCAAAGCGAGCGCCGCCACCTCGGAGGGTTCTGCAGCCTCAGCCGCCACCTCTGGAGGACCTGGAGCGAGCACCGCCATCTCTGGAAGTTCTGTGGTAGTGTATGCAGCCCAAACACACCAAAAAGCGATCCCCATCATGGGAAGCGCTTCAGACAAGGGAATCAGCTCAGGAACAGGAGGGCTAGAGTGAGTGGGTTTGGGGATACCAGCTGTGTGTGCAGACACCAGCGGTGCATCCCTCACACTGGATACCAGACTGGGATACCAAAGGGCTGACCTTGATAATCTGGGTGTAACAGACAGGACGTGACATGACTCTGGATGATCAGCTGTGATGCGACGTGACTGGATGATCAGGTGTGATGCGACATGACTCTGGATGAACAGCTGAGACGTGACGTGACTCTGGATGAACAGCTGAGACATGACGTGACTCTGGACGAACAGCTGAGACGTGACGAGGCTCTGGATGAACAGCTGAGATGTGACGAGGCTCTGGCAGATCAGCTGAGACTTGACTTGACTCATGAAGATCAGTTATGACTTGACTCATGACGATAAACTGTGACCTGACTTGCCTCATGAAAATCAGCTGTGACTAGACATGACTCATGAAGATCAGCTGTGACTTGACTTGCCTCATGAAGATCAGCTGTGACTTGACTTGCCTCATGAAGATCAGCTGTGACTTGACTGGACTCATGAAGATCAGCTGTGACTTGACTGGACTCGGGAAGATCAGCTGTGACTTGACTTGGTTCATGAAGATCAGCTGGGACTTGACTGGACTCGGGAAAATCAACTGTGACTTGACTTGCCTCATGACGATCAGCTGTGATTTGACTTGACTCATGAAGATCAGCTGTGATTTGACTTGACTCATGAAGATCAGCTGTGATTTGACTTGACTCATGAAGATCAGCTGTGATTTGACTTGACTCAGGAAGATCAGCTGTGACTTGAATTGACTCAGGAAGATCAGCTGTGACTTGACTTGACTCAGGAAGATCAGCTGTGACATGACTCAGGAAGATCAGCTGTGACTTGACTGGACTCAGGAAGATGAGCTGTGACTTGACTTGATTCATGAAGAGCAGCTGTGATATAATGGGGTGCTGTTGCATCCGCCACTTTGCGATCAAACTCCGCTGTCACCACCATTTTGTGAGTGTGCTCTAGTGTGGCCGCCATTACACAAGCGGACTCTGCGTCATGTTTCTCTGCGACCCCCACCGTGAACACGGAGTCGACACAGAGCAGAGCAAAATCCAAAAAATAGCTTAGAGAAGAACGGGGACCCTCATGGATTAATCGTGATCTTAAGGGTACATTTACTCCATCACAAAAAAAGTCTATTAGAATCAGAATCAGAATGAGTTTTTATTGCCAGGTATGTTTACACATACGAGGAATTTGTTTGCATGACAGAAGCTCCACAGTGTAACAGAATGACAGTGACAGAACAAAAACACAGATAATAAAAAAAAAAAAATAGAACAAGTAACTAAGGAATAAAAATATACAAATCGACAATTGTATGTACAGGTATATAACAATAGACAGTTGTATGTACAGGTATATTATGTGCAAATTGAAATGTAGACTGAGTGTGTGTGTTAGATAAATAAGTGTATGAGTGAATAAATAGTGTCTGTTCCACAGTTATTGTCAAGTGTTCATGAGATGGATGGCCATTTGTGTAGTGCGAGAGTCAATGTAATGGAAGGGTGACCTCTGGTGGTGATTGAACGGAAGTTCATACACAGGATTCGTGACAGTATTTAAGTTGTTCCTTCTCAGTCACTCATTGTCTGGTCACCGTTATGTTTAGTGTGTGTTCCCATGCCTGTCTGACTATTATTTGGATTATTCTCATTAAACTTTGTGTTGGAACAATACTGTTCATCTTCTTCTGTCTTCCTTGCAACAAACCGTGACAAGTATATTTTAAGCAGAAGTTCAAAGGCCTTTCTCTTCTAGGAAAACTGATACAAATATTGATGACTCGAGTTGCACTGCACATACTTTTGTCCAAACAAATCTCTCTAGAATAAGAAGTCTTCTCTTCCTAGTTCTTGGCTGTGACACTACTGGCAGTTTTATTAAAAAGATATTTCACACCCCAAGTCCTGAAATTTTACACCTCAACTTCCTGCACAAGCCATAAAACATGTAAACCTTGAAGCCATACTTAAAAATATGTATTTTAAAGAAAAATATGCACAAAGCATATCCCATATCCTATTCAGTCTTAAAATAAATAAAAACACTGACAAAGGATAGTGGGTAACACTTTAGAATAATGGTCCGTTGTTAACAAGTATCTATCCAGGAAGTAATAGGTAGTACTACATTAACACTTAACTTAATACTATTAACTAATAGAGAAGCGAGATTAACTAAGCAGTAAGTAGTAGCAAATTTAGGACAAAGGTAGTTCCTTATTAGATATTTGATAATTACTAAAAAAAATATATCCTCATTGAGGATAAAGCACAAAACCGCATATTCCAGATTACAGAGTCTGGTAAAATATCACTAGTGGCTCACACAAATGTATGTGTCAGAAATAAAATATGTTAAATAACTTATTAAATTACTTAGTCATTACAGAGTGGTTAAGGTGTTTTTCACTTTAAAATAATGGTCCAGATCACTAGTAGTTCCTGCAGGCTGACAAGGTAATGCTTGAGTAATTAGTGAGAGGCTAATATATTTTTCACTTTAAAGCTAAAGTGCTACTAAGGAACTACTAGTGATCTGGACCATTATTTTAAAGTGAAAAACAC
>NW_015505969.1:906963-909092 GCF_001515645.1 Sinocyclocheilus grahami
TTTGTCAAGAGAACATTATTTATGTTCAAGAAAAGTCCTCCCCAGCCTACTGTCACTTTGGAATCGGAGACATACTGAACTGACACAAACTAGAGCTCATAATTGTGAACTAATTCAATCATGAGCTTGTCAGCATCACTTCTTAATTATTAACATTTTTAAGTGAATTTTCATTTTTATTATTATTCTATGTTTAAGTTTGAACATCCATCCTTTGGTAAGAGTAGTAGTCACAATTTCAACCTGTAGCCGACTTATTTGGGGGATATCAAATTCATAAATTAGTTTCCACAAAGAACCCAATTGTTAAATTTTAAGACGTTACTGTTGTGATTAGTAATTAATTGGTTATTCTTTATTAACTGGTCATAGTTCACAAGTAGTTCTCAATGAGGATATCTTTTTTTTAGTAATGATCAAATATCTAATAAGGAACTACCTTTGTCCTAAATTTGCTACTACTTACTGTTTAGTTAATCTTGCTTCTCTATTAGTGAATAGTATTAAGTTAAGTGTTAATGTAGTACTACCTATTACTTCCTGCATAGTTACTTGTTAACAACGGACCATTATTCTACAGTGTTACCGGATAGTGAATCATGTTCATAATGAATGAAAAAAAGTTATTCAGAAATCCAATGCATATATTTCGAGGTGCTGCTCAAATGTCCAAAAACCTTTGCACTTACGTATTGCCCTTGCAAATCTCATGTTCCATATACCTATTGTTTGCTATACCTGTCAAAGGCCAGCAAAAAGGAATGCAAATAAATTTGTTTAATCTATTTTTCCACTTTCAGTTTTCATTGCCCAGTAATGAATTTTAATGCAGGTTATCAACTCTAGAAGTAAACGGTTTCACAGTTGCAATAGACTTTCTTTGGCAATTTGCTGTCTGCTGTTCACATTGTTATTGAAATGGAAATGAACTAAATGCAAGGTGCACAGTTTACTTCTGATTTAGAAAGGCATTCTGTGTTTGACTGAAAGCCGGGTTGCTATTTCACAAGAATCTAAGGAAACTATAAACATCTCCATAAGCATTTATATAAATAAATAGGCAAAATCTCAATATGAGCTCTTTTTTCTTTCTTTCTTTAATATTAATACTACTAATCGATCCAGATAAAGCATTAACCAGCAACAAGTCTAATGACCATCCACGCAGAACCGAATAAATGTGTTTTCACATCCAGCAGTTAAATTTTGGCTCCTTTGGACTGTATCCAACATTCACATCACTGTATAATATTGATTTTTTTCCCAATGGTTTGATTTGATGTTGTCTTTGATTCTGTGTTGTGATCAAGAAGAAAGCTTTTGTCTTTATCCGGTCTTTGAATATTAATTCTCTTCTTACAGTGGGCAGTCAGAGTGCTCTCCTCATCATCTGCTTGGGCTGTAGTTTGAAAAATCAAAGACTGAAGACACTTCCAGGTCAAGTACAGATAAAAATAAAACAGCTGAGGAACTGAATGAAGCATTTTTGTGGACACTATGAAATCATCCATGTCTAATCAACTCCAATGTTTAATTTCTGTGAAGTAAAATTCAGCTGCATTCAGCTGTAGGAGGTCATTAAACTTGGGTGATTTTCTCAAAGGTTCAGCAGAATATCTGCTTAATGTGTTATTTTGCACCTCGAACAAAACCTTGAAACAAAATGAGATCAACTAATCATCCGTGCATAATACACACAGAAGATTTTATGTGAACCCAATACAATATAAAAGGACTTCTTCCACTGTATTAAAGGGACAAAAACAAAAACCTATTTTGAATTTTCTCTAAGAGAAAGTAACTGGCACCACAGCTAATGAATGTTCTCTGTGTTCTTTCCTTTAGAATATCTGTGCATGTTGGCTATGCTAACATTGCAGCAAAGAACATATACTGTACTGTACATTGAGTCTGATGTCTGCTATGGTGTTATCAAACGTTGATTGGATGTGTTTTAAATGTCGCACAGTACATTTTTAGGCTATGTGCAGCAAGAGTGCATTGATTATTTAAAACGAATTATTTATTTTGATTTACTACTTATTTATTATAACACACACACACACACACACACACATATTTATATATATATATATATATATATATATATATATATATATATATATATA
>NW_015505969.1:909204-929476 GCF_001515645.1 Sinocyclocheilus grahami
TATATACACACACACACACACACACATATACACACACACACACAGGTGCTATGCTTATGATATAATGATTTACAGATATAAATAATGTGCTATTGAAATAGAATAATTTAAATAGGTAATGTAATAAAATAGGGTTTAACTATATTGCACTTTCTTACAGTTGTTTTATTTGCTGTCCTTGTAAAACACTAAAGAATTACAAAATATTTGCTAATTTTTCATTGCTGAAAATAATATTTAGGTGGTTCATTAGTGAAATGTCTGTGAAATTTAGCAGGTCAAAAAAGGTCCATTGTATTTTGTCAATAGTGTAGTGATGTATGAAGCACAATTCACACAGAAATACCATTCAAACCAAGCAGCTTTCTATTGGTCAGCATGGCAAATGCACACAGTCAATTTGAACCTTTCGTGAAATCTGTGTGGGGAAATTCCTCATGAAAAATTTGTGATTGTGTGGATTCTGGATAAGTGGATTTCACCCGCAAAAACTCACCAAACAATGGTAACATGACTGCACATTTAGATGCAGAGCATAAAGTTGATACACAATAAGTGCCAAAAGCTGACAAATGCTGAAAGGCCATCATTTGAAGCGAATTGAAATGGCCTACCACTTTGTTGCAAGCCCCACCACTGCAGTATTGGTAATACATTAGTAAAATATACCTATATAACAATTTCAGACATACTCTTCTGTATGACAATTAATTTTAATTGTGTTGTTTTTTTTAGTCTAGTAGCACCAATGCTTACACCTAAAATAAATAAATAAAAATACGGCCCTGAGGCAAGTGGAAGTTAAATCAAACTATACAGTTTCTCACCTTCCTACACACCATTTTCTCATTTCTCTTTCCGTCACAGAAAGATTTTCCAGAAGAAGCTCCAAAGTGCTCAGAGCTGAAGAAGATAAAGATAATCACACTTCTTTACAGGAGATTAGATAGTATCGCTGTGCAGCAATCTTCTCGCGATTTGTGTACGAGGCTGAAAAAGAAGGGGACTGATTATCTTTGTTTTGCAGCAGCAACATTGCTGGTCATATAATTAGAGTAATTACTCCAAAAATATCATGCTAACTGAACCCCACTCCACCCCCATCCACTCACTGCTATTGTCAGCACTCTGATCGCCATGGCAACAAACTGTACTAATCTAGCTAATAATAAATCCAACAAGAACAAAAACACACACTCGTTCTGAGATTCACTGATTGAACTTCATATGACTATTATGACATAACGTTTTGTTTGTTTGTTTGTTTAATTCTTCAGTGTTTATGTTGATGTATTTTTTCTTTGTCTGGCAATGAAATGTGCCACTATGTAAAAGCTCTATTCTGAATATTGCATTTAATTCCCAAAATGTAATTCCATCCTTTTAGCATATTGCATTTACATTTAATGCATATAGTTAATTTTAATAAGGGGAAAAAACTACATATGTGAGTCAAAGGACAAAAGAGATGGGTTCGACATTCCAGTTTTTGCTGCACTAACCTGTTACACTTGCAAAAGTTCTGTATTCCTCGACATTAATCAAATGTACAGGGAAATACAAACACTAAACTTTATGCAAAGCTTCAAAAATGATATTACATATTAAACAATCCAAATTCAAGCTATACACTTATCTCATTTTATTTACCACTGTTTTGCTGACCTTTGATTATTACATTCCGCCATGCAAAAGATATTACTTAAATGTCACATCTAATGCATTTATTTGTATTGCTAAAATTACAATTTTAAACCTCCTCCTCTTTCTGCAATGTGATCAATTTGTTTTCTTATGTATTTTATGTCAAATGGACTTCTATATTTACTCACATTTGCATAGAATGTGAACAATAAAACATAAAATATTAACATACTGACAGCATCTAGAATGTAAATTATGTAAATATGAACTTTACAGACAAACAAATGTTTATGAATAATTTAATCTATGAATATTTAATTCATGGGATTAATCGGTTGATTTTAGTGAATTTATGATCAGTGAGATTATAGTTTAAATTGCAGTTATTTGATGCAGTTGGCTCATTTATTTAATTTGTTAATTTGCTGTCTCAAGAAGCGTTAAAGGGATAGTTCACCCAAAAATGTAAATTTTATGTTTATCTGCTTACCCCCAGGGCATCCAAGATGTAGGTGACTTTGTTTCTTCAGTAGAACACAAATTATGATTTTTAAGTCCAGCCATTGCAGTCTATCAGTCGTATAATGCATGGCAATGGTAACAAAATCTATGAGAGTAAAAAAAAAACATGCACAGACAAATCCAAATTAAACCCTGCGGCTCGTGACGACACGTTGATGTCCTAAGACACGAAACGATTGGTTGTGCGAGAAACCGAACAGTATTTATATCATTTTAAACCTCTAATACACCACTACGTCCAACTTCCTTGAGCGTACGCACGGCATCCGATGCGTGAGGTGTGTACGCGCTCTGGCGTAGTTTACGTTACTGGGTGTGTTGATATCCAGCCGAAGAGCAATCAACCATAACTTCAGGCGAACAGGCTCAGAAGTTGGGAATATGTGGAAAGTCACCACTCCTGAATGAGTTCGCGCGAGAGAACTACGTGCAAGAGATCACTTCCAGCGCTTGCGTAAACTACGCCAGAGCAAGTACACACCTCACGCATTGGACGCCGTGCACGCGCTCAAGGAAGTTGGACGTAGTGGTGTATTAGACGTAAAAAATTATATAAATACTGTTCGGTTTCTCGCACAAACCGATTGTTTCATGTCTTAGGACATCAATGTGTCATCACGAGCCGCAGGGTTTAATTTGGATTTGTCTGTGCATGTTTTTTTTACTCTCATAGATTTTGTTACCATTGCCATGCATTATACGACTGATAGACTGCAACGACTACAAATCATAATTTGTGTTCTACTGAAGAAACAAAGTCACCTACATCTAGGATGCCCTGGGGGTAAGCAGATAAACATCAAATTTTAATTTTTGTATGAACTATCCCTTTAAGTCAAGTCAAGTCACCTTTATTTGTATAGCACTTTATACAATACAGATTGTCAAAGCAGCTTTACAATGATAAACAGGAAAATAGTGTCAGTAATGTAAACAAAATTCAGTTCTGCTGTAAAGCAGCTCTAAAAAGAGGACAAACGTACAATTAAAGTAAACAGTTTTGTTTCAGTGATATCAAGTGCTAATTGGTTATCTCCATCTTTGTCACCAGTTGTGACATTGTTTCGGTTTATTTACTAAATATGTTTGAAAGGTTTACTTTAGTTTAGGGGCCAATTCTCACTATTAACTTGCTTATTAGCTTGCATAGCCATCTATTAGTACTTATAAAACACATATTAATGCTTTACTCTGCATGTCCATATTTTAGATCACTTAATCCTACCAATACCTAAACTTAACTACCTTAATATTAATAAGAAGCATAAGTTATTTATTTATGAAACGGTTAAGTTTAGAAATATGAGAGGGTTTAGTGAATTAACAATATCTATATAATGGTATACTGTAACAAATTATTTTCTAAATGTTTCTTCAAGTTTCATTTTTTATATTGTTGAAAAGTGGGTTATGTTTAGATTTGGTGGTATGGTAGGGATCAAAAATATAACCTGGTATGAATGTAAGTATTGTCACGATCCAGGTGTGTGGAGGCAGGCAGGATGACAACAATGATACAAAATAAGGAGACACACACACACACACACACACACTCACTCACTCACTCCCTCACTCGCACACACTCACTCACTCACTCCCTCACTCGCACACACTCACTCACTTGCTCGCTCACGCACACACGCACTCACGCACACTCACGCACTCACACACTCACGCACACTTGCTCACTCACGCGCACACACACACACACACACACACACAAGAGACAGGAACAGATATAGGGCAGTTAATGAGGGACAGACAGGTGAGCACAATGATGTGATTAACTAATAATTGAATGGGCTAAACCAACAACAGGGGAAGAAACCACAACAAATAGTCCACAGGGGTGTTACAAGTATATTAATATATTAAGGATATAAAGATTTGTAAAGTTTCTACAGCTGAAAATACATAATAATGTTTATATTTTCAAAGCTGTCAATACATCCATATTGTATGTTCTACCAAATGTAAGAATATTACGTACAAATACCTACATATAAACAGTGAGACCAGGCTGGTTTCTGAGAGCAAAGCATCTGAAATATATTGCATCGTAGCAAAAAGGTTCATCTCGCTTTTAGTGTGAATCAGCCATTTGTTTTGCTTTTGTGCATTATATTTGGCCAATACAACCCACTTACCAGTTCTGACCAAAATTGAATCCACTATTCACACAACAATATTCGGTAACACTTTACTTGAAGGGGTGTGCATAAGACTGACATGACCCCTTCGTAATCATGACATGACACATGTCATGAATATGAAGGAGGTTTTATGCATGTTTATGACAACTGTCATTAAGTGTCATTCGCTCAGTTATGTAATTTTTAATGCAAATATGACATTATTTGACCTAACCCTAACCTAACCCTACCCCTACCCTTACCCCTAACCATAGCCCATAACAAAGACATCTCAAACAATGTCATCTTTGCATTAAAAATTACATAACTGAGCAAATGACACTTAATGACAGTTGTCATAAACATGCATAAAAAAACCGTCATATTCATGACGTGTCATGTCATGATTATGTATGTGTCATGTCATGATTATGAAGGTGTCATGTCAGTCTTATGCACACCCCTTCAAGTAAAGTGTAACCCAATATTCCACTCCACTGCAAATCGCTAAATTCTTCATACGTCATGTTCAGCTAAATCACACACAAGAGTCAGTGACTTTTAGTGACTACATGATGTCAAACCTAGTTGCCAGTGTGCTATTATGAATGTGAATGCAATCACAAATGAGATTTGAGCACTAATGGCATAGCCAAAGGATTTCAGAACATCAATAAATAATGACAAATGTAAACTTTTGACTAAACTGTCCCTTTAAAGTCAGCATGGAATGTATTTTCTAAATCCATGTTATACATCTGTTTTTACATGAATAAAAGTTTTTACATCATAATGATTCATTCAAAATGTCATTTTACGGTCACTTCCTTCTGGTCATGTATGCAGGGGCAATCTTTAGTCACTTAAAACCCACGTTCATTCGCCTCCCGTTTTTGAGTGAAATGCCCATATTTCAAAATCCAATCATCAACCGATGAAGAGAAACAAGTCCTCACCCTACTTTTTTTTTCTTTTTTGACAATCTCTTACACTTAGATGTATGTCATATTACAGCAGAAAAGATCTGTAGTTACTTGCATTTCATCGCAGCTCTAAAAGCACAAAGAATTGCTCTTTTTTTCATATTTCAGGAGTTGCTGTTTACTCTCCCATAATTAATAGCGGCATGCTGAGCCATTGGCTGAACAGACAGATCGACTTCTTAATCAATACATGTAGTTATTCCTGTTCCCGTGAAGACTTGAACAACGAGGTCATCAAAGAGCTCTGCATAATCACTACCTGTGCTGGAGGTTCAAACTCATTGATCCAGTCTCCAGTATACAGCTCTGACCTTTAGGGAGATGTAAAGCCTCATCTTAGACACATGGGCTGGGCGGGAATGTGCAGCCGAGACTGTAAAATTATTAGTTTAAGCGAGAAAGACATAATCAAGAGGACACAACAGGTGCTGAAAGCAGAGACAAGGCCGTTTGAACTCTACAGTCAGAGTCAAACCACCCAAGACTGTAAAGACTGACTTTTGTGTTGAAGGAATAACGGCTGCTGAAGGAATAAATATATAGGAAGAAAAAAACTATTTGTGTCAAAGTCGATATACTGTAGATTGGTTTGCATTCAAGATATAATATTGGGTAACACTTTACTTGAAGGGGTGTGCATAAGACTGACATGACACCTTCATAATCATGACATGACATATGTCATGAATATGAAGGAGATTTTATGCATGTTTATGACAACTGTCATTAAGTGTCATTCGCTCAGTTATGTCATTTTTAATGCAAATATGACATTATTTGACCTAACAATACCCCGACCCTTACCCCTAACCATAGCCCATCACAAAGACATCTCAAACAATGTCATCTTTGCATTAAAAATTACATAACTGAGCGAATGACACTTAATGACAGTTGTCATAAACATGCATAAAATCTCCTTCATATTCATGACATATGTCATGTCATGATTATGAAGGTGTCATGTCAGTCTTATGCACACCCCTTCAAGTAAAGTGTAACCTAATATTGAGTATTGACTGTATCCTTGACCACACGCAGAACAATACTTAAAACTTAATTTAGTATAATACTGTACTTGAAAGGTTTTTTTTTCACAGCTGTGGTTATCTACAGTTTATGCAGCTGCATAATGAGGAGCAAAAAGGGTTTATGCAAGGTATGTAAAGGGTTGTGTTGCTTAACACTCAACAAATGGGTAGTTGTACCCTAAAATCTGTATTTATGTAAGATTTTTTGTAAGATTTTAAACATAAATACAGATGGTATCTAGGTTATAATTATGAGACCGCAAAAACATATATATGGTCATGTTTTGTAATTATTTGTAATAACTAAATTAAGGGTTCAGTTACATTGACCACACGCAGAACAATACTTAAAACTTAATTTAGTATAATACTGTACTTGAAAGGTTTTTTTTCACAGCTGTGGTTATCTACAGTTTATGCAGCTGCATAATGAGGAGCAAAAAGGGTTTATGCAAGGTATGTAAAGGGTTGTGTTGCTTAACACTCAACAAATGGGTAGTTGTACCCTAAAATCTGTATTTATGTAAGATTTTTTGTAAGATTTTAAACATAAATACAGATGGTATCTAGGTTATAATTATGAGACCGCAAAAACATATATATGGTCATGTTTTGTAATTATTTGTAATAACTAAATTAAGGGTTCAGTTACTGCGAGAATAATTATGTTTGATAAAATTATCTGAATAGGAAAAATCGATGTAATAATTTGTCTAATTGAAAATCCAGGACACACACACACAAGCACATGCACACACACGTAAATATTTTTCTTTGAAATTTTCTGTTCATCAGACAATCCTGAAAAAAAAAATGTATCATGATTCCCAAAAAAGAAAGAAAGAAAGAAAGAAAAATAAAAAATAAATAAGTGACTGTTTTCAATATTGATAATAATAATAAATGTTTATTGAGCAGCAATTCAGCATATTAGAGATATTTCTGAAGGTTCATGTGACACTGAAGACTGGAGTAATAATGCTGAAAATTCAGCATTGCATCACATGAACAACTTACACTTTTATTTTTTACAATTGCTAAAATATATTCAAATTGTTATTTTAGAGTTATTTTAATAATATTTCACATTTCACATATGGTTTTTCACTGTATTTTTGATTTTTAAAAATCCAGGCTTAATGAACATAAGAGGCATATTTCAAAACAATGAAAGGCGTTAAAAGTAATTCATGAGATCATGACAGTAAAAGTTTACTTAGTGTAACATGCTATTATTATTATTATTATTATTATTATTATTATTATTATTATTATTTTATGAGTTATGTATTAAAAGCCCAGCAAGACCAGAAAGAGCTACAAGAATGAAGAAAGAAAATAAGAAGAGAAGTGAGGAATGGTTCTCGAGGGCAGGGCCTATTGTGATTGAGGTATTTACGAGCAAAAACAGTGACGCCGCCGCAACAGAGCAGAGTGACAGTGACGGACTCAGCAAATCACTCCATGCGGACTCCGCAGAGGCTCTGAGCCGAGACGCCTTGCTTTATTGTGTAGGCTACAGGTTAAAAGGCTGTTTTCACTGGAGCCCGTCACTCTCCGCCGTGGACTTTTGATCTATCAGATGTCAGGACAATAACATTGTCACCAAAGCCAGTGAAAGCAGGCCCAGAATAACACTGAGGTAATAAATGCTTCATGAGTGCAGTCACTGTCAGACAGACTGGGGAAAAGTTCCTTGATACTTTTAACCTGTGATAAAAGCTCTTGGCTGATGGTAATCAGTATTGGTTGGTTTGTGAGAGGAGGTGAAGGGCGGTTTGTGGTGGTGAAAAGCTTTCGGGCGACAAGTGAAAAAGTGCCAAAGACAGTCAAAGAAGAGTTATAATGACATCTTGAAGTGTGCTCTTGAGAAATTAAAAACTGTTGAATGCTTAACAATCTGGAGAACCTGAAAAGGACTATTAAAGAAGTATTTGGGTTTCATTTAAAATTAAAGTGCTATTAAATGTGTTTAACTCAGTGGTGGTTCTAGACCACAGTAAAGGGGGGGGGGTAATTTTTACCTACTTTCAGTCATTTTTCACCATGTCATTTATCACAGCAATATCTAGAAGTAAGCTATAACAATTTAAACTCAAATTAATGTTTCATTTATCTGACAAATAATCTTGTATTTTAGTGTCAGGGGCGTCATGCACTCATTATTTTTGTGGGGGCACAAGTGAAGGGGGGGAGGCCTCATCATGCTTGTCATGTGACACACAGCAGCCACGATAGCACTGTATAACTGATATAGGCTTATGTTTTATTAATTTTTTTCCTTTTTATTCGAAATATTCTCAAACGTGTTAGCTATATCATGAAATAGCTCAATTCTCAAATATGAGAATATATATATAATAGCTCCTATCTATTAACTATGCATAAATCTTTTTACTTAAGGACCAGATGGGTGTCATGCTATAAAATATTTTTAATACGACTGACTTTGTATTTAATGTGAATTTAATAAATGCGTTGTAAGTTACTAATAACTTTCATTGTACTGAAAGAGAGTAAAGAACATTTACATTATCAAAGAACATTATTATTGACTTCAGTCTAGCCAGAGTTCAAGCACTCTCAAAAACTCCCATTAAAATCACTGAAGCTGTTTACATTGTGAAATGAATATCATACTTACATTCGTATGCACATCTGCACTTTGCTGTTTCTGATGAGAAAATTCGCCAGAGAGCAGAAATCAGTCAGCGAGCGCGCGCACTGAACAAAACACCTGCGTTTCAGTGATGATTCATCTGAACGCTTCTGATTGACTATTGCATTCATAAGCTCAACGCAATCGTGTGTGATTGGTTTTAATGCACAGCTTTGTAAAAATGCATCTGACTCTTCTGTAGTTTGGTGTGATATGATTCCAAATTTGGGGGGGGGGGGGCAAGCTTGTTGACACAGAGGCACCAGAAACGCAAGCTCATGCTAAAAAGTTCCATGGTTCAAGTTTGGTGAACTAGGATTTGTTATTATTTGTCATATGCTGATTCAAAAAATAAAGGCTCCAGAGAGCTTGACATCATATCTCGTTCATTGTAGTGTCCGAAGTCATTTTGTGTGCTCAAAGTTTTGACCAGAATAAACCAGCAAACAAATCCAAAACAACAGGCAAAAGATCAGTACCATAACCAAAATGCAAACAAAATATAGACATGTAGCTCCAGATAGTTCCCTCTGGTGGGCTGGAGGAGAAACTGGGGCAGTCATGGCTTAATGGTAAACGAGACAGACTTGTAACCCAAGGGTTGTGGGTTTGAGTCTCGGTACCAGCAGGGATTGTAGGTGGGGGGAGTGAATGACCAGTGCTCTCTTCCACCTTCAGTACCATGACTGAGGTGAGACCCTTGAGCAAGGCACCGGACCCCCTCAAAGCAGCAGCAAAAATGGCTGCCCACTGCTCCGGTTGTGTGTTCACGGTGTGTGTGTGTGTGTGTGTGTGTGTGTGTGTGTGTGTGTGTGTGTGTGCGTGTGCGTGTGCGCACTTGGATGGGTTAACTGCAGTGCACAAATTCCGAGTATGGGACACCATACTTGGCTACCCGTAATGTAATTTTCAATTTCACTTTCACTTTAAACTGCAATGTTACGATGTCACAATTGCACAGTTTTGTCAGTATATTTCTCTTTTTCTATTAAAAGCATTTTGATATCGTATCAGGATCCAGTATTCAATCAGTTCACAACCCACCTTACCTCACAATTCCATTAAGATTGGTAAGCATGACCAATAAATAAACAGCCAAAGGGGAGAGTTTAATCTAATTTATATTTAATCTGATTCGCACCCATTCCTTGTTATTTTTCAATGAGATTTCAGCTGCTCAACATTGGAAAATGATTAAGGGTAATCGGCTTCAAGTCATTATAGTTTTTCTCAAATGGATGGAGCACTATTGATTTTATTTTATAGTTCTAATTCAATCTCAGGACAACAATCACACAGGAAACAATGTCTTAACATCTTATTTCTGCCCCTGGAGTCTTCACCTCCATGATAATCATCATGAGAGAAGCCGCAAAGCATTACGGGACAGCATCCGTGTTTCAATATGCAATTACATTTCGTCAAAGCAGATTTTTCAAACGTGACCTCAGAACATCAAACCTATCAGTTAGTTCTTAAGATCTGGAGGGAGTCAAGAAAGGCTGATTGCCCTGCGGTTGATTTCTCTAATGGCCTGTGAAGCAGTCCCGTGCCTCTTTTTTTTCCATTTTAGCACATTTGTGACACTAATGTAAGCTGTCAGGCTCTGACGTGAGAATACCTGCTCCCATTGCAATGCTGCAAGAGTAATATCGCCTCCGAATGAATAAATACGTATTATCAACCCACAACATATGATTCATTTACAACCATGATAAGCTACAGTAGATTACCACAGGAAATACTTTTGACTCATTGCTTTTGGATTTTTATTTTTAAATAAAGCTAATATTATAGCACAGTAGGTAACGCATAGTAAACCGGGTCACTGATGGTTTATCAAGGAATTTTACAATACCAATTTCCACTTAACAGTTAAAATTAGTTACAACTGGAAAACCTGGAAATATCAGGGATTTTTAAAATTAATTATTTAAATTTCTATAGCAAATATTGTTCCTTGTTATGCTCTGCATGTAAATATTTCATCCACTAGGAATGTCTCTGTAGAGCTTGTAAAAAGTATCAAGTAAAAGTATCAGTCAAACCAATTCACGAAACATTATCAAGTACTGACAGTTCATGGAAAGTTCATGGAAAATGAATGAAAATGTATTGGTCAAAAAGAGCTGGAACCCTCTTACAAAGAGAAGACCAGCAAGTGATTCTTTCACACTGTCTTAGCATACTATGTTATTAAAGTTTTAAAACATTTAATTTCCACAGTATTTCATTACTGTAACCAAAAAATTAAAAATAAAAAGTGTTGCATTTAAATTATTTTCTGTGGACATTATAGGAGTCTCAATAAATGTGAAATATTCCATATTTAGGACATAGCAGCAGCCTTACATCAGTTCTTTTTTGGTGGAGAGAGGGAAAAAGAAGGTAGTCTGTCATGTCACTTTGGGATTTGACTCCATTCATTCTCTTTTATCTCTTGGTGTGTGGCAGCCTGTCAATGATATTTTGGTACCCAAGACACATCTCCAGATAATTGGTTCCTGGTCCAACACCTGTGAGGAGAGCGAGCAATTTCACCACGAGTTGCCACATGATTGAGCTCAACTTCCAGAGAACAGTGAGTTACTACGGTTGAGAGACCTGCTGTTACCTGAAATAATTAGTAGTGCTTGCTAAGGCAAGCTTCGCTATTGCTATTGCTTGTACTTAGGGCTATGGTTTTTCAAACCCCTAACCTAAAGAATTATAATTTGGCATGCAAGTCATCTGGCTTTGTTTGTGCTACTCTGTGTACATGAATAATACTGTTGAAGGCAGGTGTGATATTAATATAAGTTTTTTCACCTGGCGGGCAATATAACTAGCAAAAACATATCTAAACATATTTTGAAGGAAGGATGAGAGAAAAATCTAAGCACCAGAATATCATGCAAACTTGGGGATGGCTATTTTGCTTTCAACTAGCAAGCAAGCATCCAAATTCCCTAGCAATCACCTAGCAACATCAAAGTAATAATGAAGCAACATTCAAGCAACCACCAAGCAACACCACAATAACCACCCATAAAAAGTTATAAACCATCTATTTCACAAAACCACAATAACTACCTTGCAACACCCTAGAAAACACTCAGGACACCCTTGTATCCACCTAGCATCATTATAGTAACTCCCTAGTCACACCATAAAACCATACAGAAGAAGCCAGGAACCATTTAGAAACAGTTTATCAACCAATCGGTAACAACTTAGGCTGATGATACACGGGGCAACTTTTTGAGCAATGTT
This sequence comes from Sinocyclocheilus grahami, assembly GCF_001515645.1. NCBI lineage: Eukaryota > Metazoa > Chordata > Actinopteri > Cypriniformes > Cyprinidae > Sinocyclocheilus > Sinocyclocheilus grahami. The sequence continues at coordinate 921,428 of NW_015505969.1, forward strand.
GCCGTCAACGGGCAACCAGGTGAGACACAGGGCCCACGACCGATCTAAAGTATCCAGATAGACATTTGTTACCCATTCTCAATGGGAAAGTGCCCAAGCACCATTGCTCAAAAAAAGTTGCCAGGCAAAATTGCTCAAAAAGTTTCCCCATCAATCATCAGCCTTAGTAACCATCTAGCAACACCATAGAAACTACCCAGAGCATCCCAGCAACCACATAGAAACACCACATTAACCACCCAGAACAAGCTTGCAACCATCTAACAGCACAATAGAAAACACTCAGAACAATCTAGAGACCACATAGCAACACCATAGTAATTGTTTAGCAAACCCCTAGCAACAGCATATAAACCACACAGAACAAGCAGCAAACATCTAACAAGACTCTAACAATCACTCAGTAACATAATAGTAACTGCCTAGCAACAGCAAATATATCACCCAGAGCACCCCAGCAACCACCTAGCAACACCATGGTAACAAGGTAGCAACAGCTTAGCAAAAATGTAGCAGCACCATAACAAGCTAGCAACCATCTAACAAATGAATCCTAGTATTCACCTAACAACAACAACATAAAAATCATCGAGCAACACCATAGTAATTGTGTTGCAACTCTCTAGTACCACCATAGAAACCACCCAGAACAAGCAATAGAAATATAAATAGAATTAGAAATGGCGTGATGTGACATGTGGCCAAGTATGGTGTCCCATACTCGGAATTTGTGCTCTGCGTTTAACCCATTCAAGTGCACACACACACAGTAGTGAGTAGTGAACACACACCCGGAGCAATGGACAGCCATTTTTGCTGCGGTGCCCGGGGAGCAGTTGGGGGTACGTTGCCTTGCTCAAGGGTTTCACCTCAGTCATGGTATTGAAAGTGGAAGAGAGTGCTGGTCATTCACTCCCCCCACCTACAATCCTTGCCAGTACCGAGACTTGAATCTGTGACCTTTGGGTTACAAGTACGACTCTCTCAGAACAAGTTAGCAACCATCTAGCTTTTCCAACAACTTTTGAAACCACTAACACAATAGTAACCATCCAGCAACACCCTAAAATCTCCCAGCAACACCACAATAACAAATTAGCAACACTCTAGAAACCACTACAACATAACAACATGATGTTTTATTATTAAAGTTCAGGAGGAGCACATTCAGATAATCAACTTATCCAGCACGTTAAAATAATTAACTTAATTAGCACAAAAGTAAATATATATATATTAGAATAAATTAGAATGTCACAGAAAAGTTCATTTATTTCAGTAATTCAACTCAAATTGTGAAACTCGTGTATTAAATAAATTCAATGCACACAGACTGAAGTAGTTTAAGTCTTTGGTTCTTTTAATTGTGATGAAGGAATAAATATATCACATTTAACAAAAACCCACCAATTCACTATTTAAAAAAAAAAATTCAATAACTGAATTATTTATAAGCCTTTTGAATTACGGGGACACTGAAAATGTCCTCATAAATCACCTTCTCCTTGTAATACCTATGTCATACCCATGTTATTATACAAATTTGTGTCCTCATAAACCACATAAACATGCACACACACACACACACACACACATAATGTTTGATATCACTTGTTTGTGTTGACAATAACTTGGTGAAAAAAAATAGACTTAAATTAAATAACAAAAAACATGGCATTTTAAGCCAGAGAAAGGTTGATTTCAGAATCATAGTATAAAAAGCTGACAGTATTTGTTGAGAATAGACCACAAAGGACTCAACATGTTTATATCTTGTAAACCACGTCAAGTACAACCGGTCTTTTTGGTGTTCAGGAAAAGGTTTCTATAAAGTTATGGCCATTGCTTCTGTCTTATCTGCCCTTTGAGCTGAACTCTACTGATGAACACCTACAGGAGTCAGAGAACTTGATTCAAAAGCTAAAATTCTTTGTGATTGAATATGACCCACAGGCAGAAGAGATCGATACAATATACACAGGCACAAATTGGCTTCAGCAGAGAGCAGCAGGTATGAGTGGCAGCTCCTGGGAAAGTGATTGATAGACGCTTCAAACATGTCGTCCCAAAGGATTTACTTAGCTTGATACAGTATATTTATGGATCAAATAAATAGTGAGGCTGATAATCCTCCTAATAGGACAAATAGTAAAGGACCATAAAAATACAATATATTTGACTAGGAGGGGGGTGCATCTCCTTGTCTTGGACATAAATAAAAACCTTTTCACAGTTTATTATAGCAGGCAATATGCTTTTAGCACAAGCAAGACGTAAAACTGCACAGAAAGTTGCAGAGAAAGTCGTGCCATGATGGCTCCCACTTGACACATTCGGTGATGTGCATGCAGGCAACATGAGTTTGAGTATGGCTTTGCCAGATCCAGATCCCCCTTTTATATTTTTTCACATCTCTAATATTAAAAAATTATAAAAGGGCAAAAAAAAAAATGTCTGTCAAATTGATGATGATCTGAAGTATAGTAAAACTAAATTATCAGTGTTTTGTAGCCATTTAAAGGGCTTTTTAGCCTTGGACCAATAAGCAACCATCCAAACACCATAGTATACAGTGGCCAAAAGAGCTCAACAAGCTGCAGCTGAAGAAAATACATGCAAATTAAGAAAACATATTCATCAAAATTAAAAATCACATGTGCTGCAAATACTCACAATGCAGCCAAATAGAGAAATGCAACATGTGTTGTCAGAATGATGATGTTTTTCTAGTTGCATGTGTTTTCTTCAGTTGCAGCGCATTGAACTCTCTCGGTCACTGTAATAGTTACCACCTAGCAACACAATAATAACCATCTAGCAAAAACAAAAACAGTAGCCACCTAGAAACACCATATTAACAACACATCAACACAACAATGCCATGGCAACCCTAGCAACACTGTAATAAACACCCAGAACACCTTAGCAACCACCTTAGTAACACCACAGTAATCAGAGAAAATGTGACTTTACTTAAAAATGTGATAGGTTAAGCATCAAACATAACAGATCTCAACTAGGTCTCAAAAAGTTCTCAACTAGCAGAAGGAGACCAAACAATACCAAATACATGTAAAAAGTACACATTCTGCTTTTGGACCGCATTTTGGTTTGTAGCTTCTCCAAACATAACTCATCATACATCACATATATTTATTTAGAGCAGATATTCTCATTTCAAACAAGCCCAAGCACAACATAACACGATGTGTAGCTTTTGAGATAATCCTCATAGAGTGGCATTGCATGCTGCTTTGCTAAAGCTATTGGACATCTGGGATCTGATCACATCACGATGATGATGATGATGATGACGATGCAAAGTTTTTCAATGTCAGTTCAAACAATAGAAAGTAGACATCAGGAATGGTGATAGGATATAGTGTCTAGGGACAAAGAGTAAAGACTAATCAGGGACTGTTTTACAGCAGTAGTGCACTTGGATTTGATTGATCACTTAGATTGACAGCTCTTGCATTTACCATTCGTTATAGAATAGAAGCGCACAACTGGAAGATCAACGCTCATACACTAGGACCTTTTTACTTATTCTTTACATAATTACATAGGGTAGACCAACTGGACCCCTACGTATATCCTCACCATTGATCTGAAGTAAAACTAAATTCTCAGTATGGTGTAATCATTTAATAAGGCTCTTTTGCTTTGGACCAATAAGCAAACATCCAAATACCACAACAACCACCTAGCGACATCAAAGTAATCACCTAGAAACAACATATTGGCAACATATCAACATCACACCAACCTTTTAGCAACACTCTAGCAAGTGAAAGTGAAAAGTGAAAGTGACGTGACATGTGGCCAAGTATGGTGACCCATACTCAGAATTAGTGCTCTGCATTTATCCCATCCAAAGTGCACACACACAGTAGTGAACACACACACACCGTGAACACACACCCGGAGCAGTGGGAAGCCATTTTTTGCTGCGGCGCCCGGGGAGCAGTTGGGGGATTGTTTTGCTGTATCTAATATCACATCATTCAAAATGATGCAGAATTCAGTCACACTGCAGGCTTATAAAATACTTATAAGAGACCATCCATTTCTTTGAGGTCTTTCAGTATCTGTTATCAGAAACTCAGCAAGATCTATTTGAGCTGCTCCCATTTTACTGTGAATGGACTTTCCATCTTTGCTTCTGGAATAGACTGAATGATGGCCAGTGACCTTCGGCGGAGGTCACAGGAAGTAGCTTTCACTTGTTCCTCTTTTCCTCAAAGACTGAAGATTCAGTGATATGCCAAAATGTCATTTTTGATACACAGACACAATGGCGCCAAGGTGAAAGGCTAAGATCACAGCACAGTTTTCCATAGGTACGATGCCTATGATATATATTTTTAATATGAGTTGATGACATGTAAATGATAATATAGATTTAAGCTGCATATATTGCATCAGTGCCTCCTTAAGAAAATACATAACATAATATATTTTATCTTTGGGTGCATATGTACAGTACTGTTCATAAAAATGGAAAGAAAAAAAATTATTCTCATGTTGTTCCAAACTTATAGGTTTAAAAAATAAATAAATAATTAAATAAATCCATCCATCCATACATACATTCATACATAAATCTTTTTAATTATAAATATTAAACGATTTAATTTGTTAAAAAGAAAAAAAACTGAGATATAATTAGTTTTTGAGTGAATTATTTAATTAATACATCCTATCATATATACTGTATATATATATATATATATATATATATATATACAGCAAGGAAGCTTTAAATTGATCAAAAGTGACATGTATAATGTTACAAAAGATTTATATTTTAAATAAATGCTATTGAACATTCTATTCATTAAAAATATATATTACAGTTTCTGTTTTCAACTGTTTTCAACATTGATAATAATTCAAAAAAAATTATTGAGCACCAAATCAGTATTTTAGAATCAGTGTGTGTGTCTGTGTGTGTGTGTGTGTGTGTGTGTGTGTGTTTACACCCAGCCTCCACCAGCCCCCTGCCCCCACCGGTAATTGGATGCAACAGTGCTTTCGCTCGGAAAGGGTGTCATTATTCTACTAGGTGCCGGGGACCACATTCAATTAAAATGAACTCGGGAGAAGTGGGTGATTGCAGCTTGTGTCTGCTGTGTTGAGTTCAGCCTAACAGAAGTTTCAGAGAGTTGGGGGGTGGGTTTGTGTGTGTGTGTGTATATGTGTGGGTGTGTGTGTGTGTGTGTGTGTGAAATGAGGATCCAGAGTTCTGTGGCAAGAGCTCCAGCAACAATAGCTCTGAATGAAGATGTTCCTCCGGCTGATCCCCTGCTCCCAACTTTATTACTGTGTGGATAAATGCATCCACTTAATGGTCAATTAATTCACATTTTCTCCTACAGGTCTGTCATAACACAGTGGATCATATGAACCTGTATGACTGTATCACGACTCTCTTACTCTGTTGGTCTTATCAAGTAATGTCCAGGCACTTCTGCACTTCATTTACAGTTCTGGATAGAAGGTGACTTGTTATTTTATTATTGCTAAATGGTGAAAAAGAAGTGTGCTTAATTGTATTGAATATGCACATGTAGTGTACTTAAAAAATTATACTTGTTGATAATATAATAATAATAATGAAATAAAATGCCACTTAACTGTACTTAAAGAGAGTACATTTGCATGACTGTTTGAACTTAGCACATTGCATTGCACTTTATACTAATGTCAAATGAAAAGTTTTACTTTAAATTACGTTTTAAATCATTGTTTTAATAATCTTTTGACATACTTTACAGAAGTACACTTATTTTGATGTGTTGACTAACATAATAGAGCACATTACAATTTGAACTGTAGTGTGTTTTTTGATATTACATTTAAAGTTAAAACATACGAAATATAAATACATGACATACGCGTTTCAATAGAAATTGCATTATATATTTCAGTTACCATAAATGCTTGTCTGTACATTCAGCAGTGCACTTTAACCGTATTTCACATATAGTAGAAGTAAAAAAATTACATATACATAAGTCCAACTTAAGTGGATCAAAAAGTATTGTAAAGTTCAGCTGAGTGCATATATTTTTATTATTTAACAATTAAATAGGTTTCCAATATCTCTGCACTTGAGATCTCTTCTGAAATTCAAGAAGAGATACAAGTGAGATGCCTAGGGTCTTTTGCTGAGAATAAGGAGATTTAAGGCCTGTTGACACTGCTTTAACAAATGCTTGTTCACATCTTAACATATCATTGACTTAAAAATAAAGACAAGGAGTTTATATATGGCCTGTGTGAACTAGCCCTCAAAAATGCAATAGAGGTACATTTTGGCCTGTTTCTATTAAGTAATCCTGTCATCTCTCCCTTAACTGACCTGGTTTCAAGCCCGCTGGCATGATTACGTACACAAGTTGTATCAAAAAAGGTGATGGTTGTGTTGAAAACATTTTACTCCTGAGTGCTTGGTGGTATTTTTCGTGTCTACTTATACCTGTAAAAAGTTTGGAATAGTTAAGATTATTTTTAATGTTTTTGAAAATAAGTCTCTTATGCTCACCTTGCTGCATTTATTTGGTCAAAAATATAGTAAAAACAGTAATATTGTGAAATATTACAATTTAAAGTTACTGTTTTCTATTTAAATATGTTGTAAAGTATCATTTCAATTCATTCTAATATGCTGATTTGAGGCTCAAAAATAATTAAAAAAAAGTCTTATTATCAGTCCTAAAGAGAGTTGTGCTGCTTTAATTTCCATTACTATTCAGTTCTTTCTTTCCTTTTTTTTTGTTATTGAATCATACTTTGTTAAAAAGTAAGATTTAATAGAAAGAAATTAATACTTTTATTAAACAAGGGCACATTAAATTGATCAAAAGTGACAGTACATGTAACGGAAGAGGTCTGACGCAACAGGTTAATATAAATCAAATTGGTTTATTGGGTCACAGAGAGTACTGGGGTAGGGTTCAGAGGATGTGATGGTGAGGGAATAGTTTGAAGGATATGGTGATTAGGGTAATCCGGGCCTTTGGCTGTACAGGAGCTGGAATGCAGGCAGGAGGAGCACACACCTCAGCGATCCGGGAACTAGGAGGAACAGGAGACACTTGGAGACGAGGAGACACTAGGAGGTAAGTAATGCAGGAAGTATTCAAATGGAAGTAGTAGCAAAGTCATTGAGTCCTCTACGTGTATACGAGACCGGACAGTGAGGGTGTCTGTGGTGTGCTTTTATGCAGGCTGGTTGATGAGGTGCTTGATTAGTGACAGGTGCAGGTGCTCAGAACTCAGGTGAGAGGGATCGTTGTGATTGGGTGGTGAGGTGCAGGTTCTCAAAGCTCAGGTGAGAGGGATCGTTGTGATGATTGGGAGGTGACTGAGTCTGGCCGATCTGTGACAGTACATATATTTATAATTATAATGTTACAAAAGATTTCTATTTCAAATAGACAATTTTATTTTAATAAATGCTTTTGAACTTTCTATTCTTCAAAAAATATTGAGAAAAAAAAACTCAAATTCCACAAAAATATTAAGCAGCAAACACTGCTAATAACAAGACACATTATTAATAACAAAGCATTAATAACAATTGACAAAAATACAAAAATTGCAGTAAATCAACATATTAGAATGATTTCATGTGACACTAAAGATGGGAGTAATTGATGCTAAAAATTCAGCTTTGCCATCAGAGGAATAAATTACATTTTAAAAAATATCAAAATAGAAAACAGTTATTTTAAATTGTAATAACATGTCACCATATTGCTGTATTTACCTTGGTGAGCATAAGACTTTCAAAATATTACACATTTTTATGGACCACAAACTTTTCAGTAGTATACATTGTACGTAGGTTTTTCCAATTTAGTATCTTATTTTACTCTGACATATGTCAGACTGTGGAAATTAATAGGGTTGCTAACAAGCTTTAACATTGGCTTTAAATTTTAAACCCATGCCATCCTGAAAACAGAACTGCAGGTTCAAATTGCACTTAATGTGCTTCTAGTCTCTCTCTCTCTCTCTCTCTCTCTCTCTCTCTCTCTC
>NW_015505969.1:929611-943414 GCF_001515645.1 Sinocyclocheilus grahami
CTCTCTCTCTCTCTCTCTCTCTCCCTCCCTCCACAGGCAATACAGATAGGAAGTCTAGGGGAATAGATTTAGTTCTCCAATAATGAGTCTTCAAAATGCACTCTGCAGCTGAGTGAGGAGCTGCAAGAGGCAGTCAAGCTAACTCTGAGATGTCCGTTTGAAGGCTTACAGAGAAGAGCCTGATGAGATTATTTTATCTGAGGTGAAGCTGGGTGTTTCTTCCTGTTTTGACACCTCACGGCAGTGCAGACACTGAATAAAGAGCTGGATTGCTGTAGATGGATGCTAAACACAGTAAAGCACTCTTCACCCAACAAGCACTCATGCTGGAAATATAAACCCAACCATAAACCCATCATAATAAACACAAAGAAAGCTGTCAACATGAAGTGTTGCCGTAAATGTGACAAAATCATAAGTGGTCACCAGAAACGCATACCAGGTGTAAACAAAACGTGAACATTTACTCACCTTCAGGCCATCAAAGATGTAGATGAGCTGGCTTCTTCATCAGAACAGATTTTGAGAAATGTAGCATTACATCACTTGCTCACCAATAGATCCTCTGCAGTGAATGGGTGCCATCAGAATGAGAGACCAAACAGCTGATAAAAACATCATAATGATCCATAAGTAATCCACATGACTTCAGTCCATCAATTAAGATCTTGAGAAGCCAAAAGTGCATATTTGACTTATCTGAATCAGGAGAGAAATATGCATAGCTCAAGCATAATTTACAAGTGCAAAAGTTCTAAACAAATTTGTCGGTGGATTTTGATAACAGGGGATGGACTTTCACTGGAGGAAGGGTTATTATGGACTCATATTTTATCAAGAAGTGACGTTTAAAGTTAAAATGTCTTGATGGATTAGTTTTTTTAAAAACACAGCTTTTCGCTTCACAAGATGTTAATTGATGGACTGGTGTCATCTTGTGGAATATGGTGATGTTTTTACCAGCTGTTTGAACTCTCATTCTGATGGCACCCATTCACTGCAGAGAATCCATGGATGAGAAGTGATGTACTGTAATACTACATTTTTCCAAACCTGTTTTGATGAAGAAACAAATTAATCTGCATGTTGAATGGCCTGAGGGTGAGTAAATATTCAGTACATTTTTATTTTTGGGTGAACAATTAATTTGTTTATTTTGGTTGGGAAACAGTTCATAGGTGAGAAATGCTTTTAGACAGTGTGAACGACCCACTTAATAATCATGATTTCTGAGTTGTTTAGATAAGTCATTCAAAAAGTAAAACAAGAGCAGTAGGTGCAGCTTGTGTGTAGATTAATCAAAAGTTTGGTTAATGTTGCTTTTGCCGTTAGTTGTCTTAAGGTGCGATTTGTTCATTTTGTTGGTGAAAAAGTAAATTTGTTCACAAGTAGGCTACATTTGTCACCCATTATTAATTAATTTTTGCAGGCAAGAGTGTCCAAGAATAAGGTGGCCAACAAGGTGGTCTTTTAGTCCAATTTTTGCAACAACAATGTATAAAATTTTTTATTTTTTTTAATTATAAACAATATATAAAGAAGAAACATGACAGCATATATAATCAGTTACAATGATTTTATTTCAGTTGGAAGAGTAAATAAAGTGGAGTAGCTCAGCAACGGGTGTTCATTTCATGAAGGTATGTCAGTACAACAGTTCAGTTGATTATTGTCACGATAAGGGGTTTTGTCTTGGTTCTCTCCGGACTCCATTCCCCATAAACCCCTGCCTAGGAACTCATTATTGCACCACACCTGTTTCCTATCAGTGACACTATAAAGGTTGCACTCATCCACACTCACATTGCTGATTATTGTTTAGCCTGTACCCTGTTCCGAGTCTCTGTGTTTCCTTGCCTTGCCTTCTTGTTTTTGACCTTGGACTGTTTATTGGATTGCTCTTTTGTCTCGCCCTGGATTGTACCTGTTTGCTGGTGTTTGACCCTGCCTGTTTTGACCACTCTTGTGAATAAAAGCTGCATTTGGATCCTCAACTCCGTTGTCACGCCTCCCGCGTTACAGAATAATCAGCCAACACCCGAACCCAGCAGCTTTATTAGTGTATCCAGGCCAGCCATGAATCCAGCAGCAAAAATAATTGGTCTCCGTCAAGGTGAGCGGTCTATTGAGGATTATGTGTTGAACTTTATTGAACTGGCCCATTTAACATCTGTGGACGAGATGTGCCTCATGATATTTTTTCGAGGAGGTCTAGCTGAGCCGCTCCAATCGATTATGCCACTGCACGATCCGAACTGAACACTGGAGTTTTACATAGATCTGGCACTTCAACTATGTTGCTCTGCATTTACTGTGGGTATTGTGGAGGAGGAACACGGCACTCCTGCAGTATCTCCCACTCCAGAGTCTCTTCCAAAGATTGCTGCCAGTCCAGAGAATGTTCACAAAATGGCTGCCGTTCCAGAGTCTCGTCCCATCATGGCCGCCATTCCAGAGTCTCGTCATGCCACAGCTGTCATCTCAGAGTCAAGTCACAGCCGATCTTCCTGTGTCGTCACGTTTCAGTTGATCTTCCAGAGTCACGTTATGTCTCAGCTGATTTCCCAGAGCCTTGTTATGTCTCAGCTGTTCGTCCAGAGTCAGGTCATATCGCAGTTGATCATCCAGAGTCTTCTCACACCGGGTCAACCATGACCATTGCTACGAGTCCAGTTCCAAGGTATACGAGACTGGCATCCAGTGTGTCAGATCCACCACTGGTCTCGGCTAGATCAGCAGGCATTCCAAGGGCCTCAGCACGGGTTATTCCAGAGACCATTCCCCTCCACTCAGTGCTCCTTGTAATGGGGGTCGCTATCCTTTGTGTTTGGGCAACTCACTGCTCAATTACTTCTCCTGAGGTTGTTCCAGCCCCTGAATCCGCTCACGAGGCCGCAACAGTTCCTGATCTCACTCCAGAACCTCCAGAGGTGACGGCACCTGCTGCAGAACCTCCAGAGGTGGTGGCACCCGCTGCAGAACCTCCAGAGGTGGCGGCGCTCATTTATGAACTCTCTGCCTGTCCTATCACGGCTATGGAGGCCGTATATGAACTCTCTGATTGTCCAGTCACGGCCAAGGAGGCCGTCTCGGAACTCTCTGCCTGCTCTACCATGCTGAATAAGCACTGTTTTGAACTTGTTGTCCCATCCAACCTCCTCCTCCTCTACCTGTCATGCTGTTTGTTCTGACTCCACTTTTGTCTGTCTGTCCCTCAGGTCATCCTTTGAGGGTGGTGAATGGTCAGGATTTGCCTTGGGACAGCAAGCCTCCAGCTACACCAAGCTTGGAGGATCCCAGATCTTCGTCTCCGGCCTTCGAGACCTGGTCTCCACTTTGGTCTGTCGACCCTTTGGTGTCGCCTTGGCTCAAAGCTCCCTCATCTCCATTGTGGCCCATCAGTCCACCAACTACGCCAGGCTTCTTTGCTCCACCTTGGTCATTCGTCGACCTGCCCTCGCCTCAGAACTACACTCCTCCGGCTTCGCCCCATCCCTCCAGCTCTGTTGGGCTCCTCTCTCCCTCCTGCTCTGCCTTGGTCCTTGGTCGCTCCGTCTCCACCGCGGCCTTCTGGAACCACATCTTCGCCTCGGTCGCCAGAGCCGTCGGCTCCACCATGGCCCTCTGATCCCTCAGTGTCACCCTGGCTCTTCGGCTCTCCGTCTTCGCCTTGGGCCCCCCGTCCACCGGCTCCGTTTCTGTCAGTCGGACCCCTGAGCCCTCCTGTTTCACTCCCCTCATGGTTCCTCCCATCAACTCCACCGTGGACTGTGAGTTGTTATCGTAATTCTGTTTGGAGCATCTGGAATCTGCTCTTAGTGGGGGGGGCTCTGTCACGATAAGAGGTTTTGTCTTGATTCTCTCCAGACTCCATTCCCCATAAACCCCTGCCAAGGAACTCATTATTGCACCACACCTGTTTCCTACCAGTGACACTATAAAGGTTGCACTCATCCACACTCACATTGCTGATTATTGTTTAGCCTGTACCCTGTTCCGAGTCTCTGTGTTTTCTTGCCTTGCCTTGTTTTTTGACCTTGGACTGTTTATTGGATTGCGCTTTTGTCTTGCCCTGGATTGTACCTGTTTGCTGGTGTTTGACCCTGCCTGTTTTGACCACTCTTGTGAATAAAAGCTGCATTTGGATCCTCAACTCCGTTGTCACGCCTCCCGCATTACAATTATAATGGGAGCAATCTAGTTTTGTCAGACACTGACACTTACTGACACACTGATGTATTTTCCATATCGCATGCAAGCAGTCATTAAGCATATGCTTTTATCCAAATCAGCTTACAGTACACTAATCATCAACCTGCAGCAGATTGTGTGCTTCACCAGAACACAAGCAGACAAAAATAGCATTTCTGATAAATATCAGAGAACAGATTCTAATTCACAATTTAAAGACTAAATGTTTTAATCTCACAAAAACTGTAAATAATCTTTAGGTTCAAGCAAAATCAATATAGCAACATTGTTGCAATAAAATGGAGTTTAAGATGAGGCTATTACACACATAACCTTTGGTTGTAATGTTTGGTTGTAACCTTTGAAGATAATGTTTTTTATTACGTAACAAAGAAGTAAGTCAAATCATCTTTTCCTCCACATAAACCCTGCTCACACACTCCAACACACACAGGGTCCACTGATGTTGTGTTTCTCTCCTCACTATGTGTGCGTGCGGTCGGTGGCACTAATTAATTGAGCGGCAGGAGAAGAGAGTGATTTGATCTGCTATAAAATATCTGCTGTGTTTCTCTAATCGCCCCACAGCTCCAACCTGTAATGCCATCCAGTCCCTGCCACCATCCCTTCCCCTTCAAAACCACCTTAGCCTGAAGAGACACTTCCACTGATGCGCATACACTCATCACACACACACACACACACACACTGAAGCCTTCGGCATGAAAACACCCTGGCAACATACAGTTCTCACATAAATACATACAGTATCTGCACACAAGCGTAGATGGGTATTTAACACGACATGTCCGTCCATCCGTCCTTCCGTTCATCTATTTATCTATGTAATTTAACTGTGCACTAAAATAATGGACATTTAAAATGGAAAAATTAATAAAAACTGTGTTTAATTTAAAAAAATTAATTTTAAGACGACATATTAAAGAAAAATATGATAATAAAAGTGAAAAGATAGTTAACTTTAAAATAAAATGAAAACAAAATAAAAAAAATATATAAAAACTGGTAACACTTCATTTTGATAGTCCACTATAGACATTCTACTAACTATTAGTAACGTTGTAACTACATGTCAACTACCAGTCGTTAGAGTATTATATTTTTATTATGTCTGTTCATTATCTGCTAACACTTTATTTTGACTAACTATACTAAGTATAATTTTGCAAGTACATGTCAGCTTATTCTACTAACCCTAACCCAACAGTTATCTACTGTTACTGTTAGTATCTACTAATACTCTTAAGAGTAAACATGCAGACATGTAGTTGCAAAGTGAACAATCCAAATAAAGTGTAACCTAAAAACTAATTCAAAATATGAATACAAATGATACTGGTACAATTATCGTCCACCTGCACAGATTGTGTGCTTTACAGTAACAGTGGTATAATTTATGATAAATAACAGATTCTGACTCAAAATTGAAAGACTATATGTTTGAATCTCACAAAAACTGTTGAGGAATATTTGGATCTCGCAAAAATTACTTAAACTTTAAAACTGTTTTCTGATTTTAAACAAATCTAAAATAAATACGAATTCAAAATATAAAAAATTAGGATACTCAATGTATAGAGAGATAGACAGAGAGAGAGACCTACAAAGGGATAACACAGCTACCAGCAGTTAAGGACATCTACACTACGCGCTGCCTCAGAAAGACAAAGCACATCAGGAACGACTACAGTCACCTGACACAGGGACTTTTTTCCTTTCTGCTCTCTGACAAATGACTCAGGACTATTTGAACACACACCATGAAATTCAGGAATAGTTTCTACCCCAGTGCTGTATGGCATTTCAATACACATTACTGTGTAATAACAATGATGATACTAAACATTTCATGTCATAATGTCAACATAAATGTCACTTTTGCAATTTGTCATCATCTTATTGTCGTCAATAATGTGTCTTATTTTTTGTATATATGTTTATTTGTGTGTGCATAGCATGCTTTTTTGCCTTTTTTTTCTCCACTCCTGTCACCTATGGAGTTTTGGTTCCTTGCAACTGTCGCTTGCTTAGTTGGGGACACAATTTCTGGCAATATTGTTGACTTGATTGCACAGACACTATTTGAAAATACTGAACTGAGCTGGATGTTGACATCACTGAATCAATGATGAACTGACTTGAACTGAAAAAACTGACTGCTTTCTATTGTCCTCTTGCATTATCACACGTTTTCCTGTTTAACACTGTAAAGCTGCTTTGACACAATCTGTATTGTATAAAGCACTATATAAATAAAGGTGACTTGACTTGACCATTCTATCTTGTCCATAGTCTGTGGAGAAGCATTTAAGAAAGTTTTCCATTGTACTTTGTACACTGTGGTTGTACACATGGCAATAAGTAAATGACTGACAAATGACTAAATATTTGACCTTTTAAGTTTTTAATTGTGACATCTATTGAAGTTTACTGAAAAAAAGAAAACGTTGAGTAAAAATAGTGAAAAACTTGATGACCAATTACAGAGCCTAATCTATTTCATTTTGACCTGAAATTTTGAAGCTCTTAAAAACAGAAAGTTCATGTCCATGTTATTTGTCAGCTATCCTGATACACATAACTAGAGGTAGGTGTGGAAAAATGTGTTGCAATATTCTGCAACAGCTGTGCAAGATCTTGTCTAGTGGCTGACAATGTTTTTATGTAATCCATTACAATTAGAACTGCTGTGTGTTTTCCACATAACAACAGAAATGTCAGTTATGGTAGATAATCCATAACAGACTCTGACATGATATCTCATGTACTTCTAAGAGTTAGCTGACCACAACAGCACAGTTAAAGACTTATTTAAAGAGTCCATTTATTTTTACATGGTCCCAATTAGGCCTACACAAAAATGCTGTTAAGAGCGCTTGTCCGCTGCTTATCCCGATTCAAACCCCTGCTGTTCTGGAATGTGTGAGCGACACCTTTCCTGCTGCGAAGTTTAAATAAAAATACAGACCTGTGGCTGGAGGCATTTTGTCTCCTGCAGCACCCTGCCAGCTCTGTCCATGTGTCCATTTGACAACAGATACGTCCAATCGCTCTTTGCCACCTGGGCAAATCGGCACCTTGTCACTTAGGAAATGACAATTTGATTCCCAGTCAAACTCCAGAGCCCATTGTGAGTCTGGATTCGACAGTCTTTTCCTCACGGCCGATAGAAAAAAAAAAAAAAAACATGTGCAGATCAATTTTGGAGTGAACTGTGGACAGGTCCATAGGCTGTTTGATGACTGTAGTGTAATCGGGAACCTGTCCCCGCACAAAAAAAAAACACACACACACATATATATATATATATATATATATATATATATATATAGTAATAATACCAACACAGCAACCAGTGCAGTGACAGACAGTGGAAAATTGATGAAGATATGGAGTGTATAATGATAGCAATCTGATTTGCATCTGGATGATGACATCACTGATTTTCTGATTTTCAATGATGAACTGCCTTTAACTGAAAATTGAGTGTTTACTATTATCATTTTGTATTATTGACACAATATTTTCCTAATTAATGCTGTACAGTTGCTGTGCCACAATCTGTATTGTTAAAAGCGCTATGTAAATAAAGTTGACTTGACTTGACTTGATTTGTGATAGGGTTGCGGTAACAATATACAGTATATAGATGCTATCATACCTCTGGCTGATAAGCACTGATCATAGAGCATTACACTTTCTGGCATACTGTTAAAACCTGTATTGCATAAGTGGCTGGTGCTCTAAAAGATAGACTGGTGTGTTGACTGAGATTACTGAAAATCTGGCTTTAAAATCTTGAAATAAACTTTGAGGGAATTCACTAAATGGCCAATTTGGTTATTTCAGCCTACCAAAGCACTAAATGCCCTAAAATGTTGTGTTTAAATTATTATTTTTGACACTCACTATTTCTTATTAAGAATTATAAGTGCATGTAATTCCAAAAATAACAATGAGTCATAATCAAGTTTGTAAAATGTAATCAAAATGTAATAACTTGCTCTTCCCCTGAAATGACTTTTCATTCCAGCTGACATCATCATGATGGCATTGGGCGTAAGCAGAATGTATGAAAATTTACAAATTAGATTTTATTCACAAAAATTAGCCACCAATTTGCCAAAACTTACAATATTTATGAATGGAGTGTGCTGCACTGTAAAAAAATTAAATAATAATAAATAAATAAATCTGTTTTGACATTGACAGTAAAATAACGGCAGCTGTGGTTGCCAGATCTTTACTGTAAAAAATTTGGTAGCACCATTTTAGTTTTTATAGAATTAACTTAAATTCAAAGTAAAAAATGTCTCCGTTACATATGGCAACCCTCGTTCCCTGATGTAGGGAACAGAGATGTAGTGTCGAAGTTCTGACACTAGGGGTCAGACTTGGGAGCCCAGACACCTCTGACACGATTGAGAAAAGGCCAATGAAATTGGCGAGCAAAATTTTCATAGCTGGCCATGCCCTGGACATGCGGGTATACAGTAAATAGGCCAACATGGCATTTGCTCACTCGTTTTGTTCTGAGGATTCGAAAAGCATCTCAACCCACTTGGAAGTAGTTTAGAGTTGTGGCATAAGGGACACAACATTTTTGTTCCCCCCATCAGGGGTATGAGGGTTACCATACATAATCGAGACGTTCCCTTTCCGTTGGTCACTTCGACGTTGTGTCAAGTTCCAACACTAGGGATCCCTATTCTAAATGCCACAGCTGCTGAACTGTGTTACGAGTCCATAGGGCACAGATGTTGACAAACCCAGCGTACCACGACCAAATGCACCTCTCCTCCTCGTAACCTTCCAACGCCCAAGATTTATGACCTCACTCTCCAACATCCGGGAGAGCTGCCATATAAGGCAGAGGTCACTTCCAGCCAGATCCTTTTCTTATTCAGAGAAAAACAAAAGAAAAAAAAATGATGGTTGAGAAAGCTTTGTTGGGAAAGCGTTTGTTTCCCCCAAGTGGGGAAAGAACAGTACGGAGACCACATCCTATCCGAAGGGGAGGTAGCATGTGGAGATGCATCCTAAAAGGGAGTACTACATAGGCAAGATGTGGTGGGCTCCGCATAAGGGGAGAACTACCAAGCACAGAAGTGACAGACCGATTGTCTGTCTAGGGGAAACACTGAATCCTACTCAGTAAAGAGCAGTGGACCAATACACATATGTGGCCACCAAAGGGAGCCACAACATATGGAGCACTAATCCATTATGAGAGTTCACTCAAGAGATACTTACTCGTAATGCATTATTGTAGGGAGCTCCTCTGCTCAGCTACGTAAGAGAGTGCTTGAGTGACGGAAGGGTAGTTCAGGGTTCATAAGAAGGAACTGAACTGGATTCAATAAGCACACATTAACACCTCAAAGAGGGGAAGATGCTAAATGCAAGCACTACACCCTACCAGCCATCTGAGAGTTAGTGTTCAAAACTCTAGATTAAACTGGTTCCATTTGCAGATTGTAGAATCTGGCAAATGTATTTGGTGTACCCCAACCTGCAGCTCTACAAATGTCCACTAATGAGGCACCATTTACTAAAGTTGACAAAGCAGCAATGCCCCTGGTTGAGTGTGGATGAGGCATAGCCTTGGAGCATTCAACCTCTGGACGCCTCCTAGGAATCTGATAACCAGATCATGCTTACCCACCGATCTTCAATCTACAGTGCCGTGGTTTGCTGCAATAGCGCCCACATACACTTTGAATATACTGTAGATGCAGATGGGCGCCTGTCCAGGCCCTCGTGGAGGAAGATCTGATGTCACATCGCCGAGGATCCTTCCCATGGGAAGAACACCAATACACAAAAATGTGCCATTTCAGGTCGTATAGCCACCTTGTAGAGGGGGCCCTAGCTTG
This sequence comes from Sinocyclocheilus grahami, assembly GCF_001515645.1. Taxonomy (NCBI): domain Eukaryota; kingdom Metazoa; phylum Chordata; class Actinopteri; order Cypriniformes; family Cyprinidae; genus Sinocyclocheilus; species Sinocyclocheilus grahami. The sequence goes on from NW_015505969.1 coordinate 939,700, forward strand.
TGTAATAATATTCACCACAGCGGGTGAAAGACCTCTGAGTTCCTCCTCGTCCAGGGACCAAACAAGGTGGCTCTAGAGATCTGGGCGTGCGGGTGCCAGATTGTGCCCTTACCCTGGGAGAGAAGGTTCCTCTTCAGGGGAATCTGCCAGGGAGGAGCTAAAGCCAACAGCATGAGCTTCAAGAAATAAGTCTTCTTGGGACAGCAATGAGGCTCACTGGGGGAAATGCATATTTGCATTGGCCTGGGCCAGCTGTCTGCCAGTGTGTCCATGCCGAAGGGGCCTCAGTCAGAGAACCCACAGTGGGCAATAAGTGAATTCTTGTGAGGCCAACAGATCTATCTGCACCTTACTGAGTCAACTCCAAAACAGAGATCCTTCCCTTACTCCCTCTCTAATTTAAATCCGGGATAAAAGTGTAATTTCCCAAAGAAAAGGCATCCACCTCCCTACAAAAAATGTTCCCACAAAAATGAGTTAAAGGGGGAAAAAAGACAGCCGAAGCACTCGGCACAGCTCAGAAGACTCTACAGTTTCAGACTTATGACAGTTGAAACACATTACCCAGCTCAGAAACACCAGAGGTAGCTGGGGCACACTGACAGCTCAGATTGTTTTAAGTCACATGGATACGGCATTTAGCTGAAACACTACAAGCAAAGTAAGTGTTTGAGGGTTAGCATTCTGAACAGGAGCTTGTAAAGGGCCCGGCTCAGCACCCTTAGGTCTAAGATTGGACTGAGCCCCCCACCCTTCTTGGATAAAATAAAGTAGGGGCTGTAAGACTCCTTCTTCATCTCAGCTTGAGGGACAGGATTTATAGCACCCAGAAGGGACGCAACTTTGCTCGAAGAACAGCAGCACTCTTGCTGACTCACTGCACTCTTGCATACTCACTGAAGTAACAGAATGACACTGAACTTCGGCAGATGCCTGGCGAACTGAATCACATGGCCGAGCCGAACGGTCCTGAGGAGCCACCAGGAAGGGCAGCCCAGGTGACCCTTACAGGTGGTGGCGTTTTGCATGCAAAATGCACCGCAATCGCTCCTTCCACCCGGGGGACCCCTGTGTATTCCCTCACTGGACCACTGTCAAGGGTAGGGAAAGCAAAGGAAACAATGTATCGTGTTATGGCAGAAAGGTGCCTTCCACAAATTCATCATCGCCTCATACACTTCCGGGAAGAAAGGAACTGGGGTGGAGCACAGCTGAATTTCGCACTCGGTCTCCAATAACCAATCATTCAAGCGAGAGTGCTCAGGACAGGGTGGAAGAATCCACTAAAGTCTTATGCTCTCTGCTGCCCGGTTAAGCACAGCTGCCATCTCAGTGTCAGGCTCAGACCAGTTTAGTTGAGTCATCCGCTTCCAATCGGTCAAACCCCGCTCCCCGGTCTGCAGGAATTCATCTGTTGGAACTGCTCCCGCAGCATCTCCTTGCTCTCCTTCAGTGCACATCATCGTGGACTCGTACCTAGAAGTAGAAGGGCCAGGACGGGAAGCAGCTGGGGTGACTTGCAGTCTTTCTAAAAAGAACGCGAGCCGCGAGTGCAACATGTCCTCCCAAGAAGAACATGAACCATCCACAAAAGCTGCTTCAGCATGGGCATGGGCCAAACACTGAGCACAGCGATTGTGCCTGTCAGAGGGTGAGATGTGCAAACCACAAGATCGCAGTTGAAGCACCCAGGGGTACTCTCACTACACTTATCTGTTTATGGGCAAGGGAGAAACCTCTGCTTGTGCCAAATGCCACACTGGCCTATTTATACCCAGATGTCCAGGACGTGGCCAGCTATGCAAATTTTGCATGCCAATTTCATTGGCCTTTTCTCTATGTCAGCAGTGTCTGGGCTTCCAAGTGCGATCCCTAGTGTCGGAACTTCGGCACAACGTTGAAGTGACCGACTAAAAGAGGGAACCGTATATCATTAATTGATATAATGTTAATATACCAACCTATTGACATACTAATATCTGTTTTGTACCTTTGTAATACACTGATAACCACCAGAAACAGGTGGTGATGAGAAAGTCACATGATGAATCAAAGCTCAAAACTGCTTTTTCACAAGCTGAGGAAGTGAATGGTAATATATAAAAGGTGCACAGAGGCTGCATTCGAAACCGCATACTTCCATACTATTTAGTAGGCAAAAAGCAGTAGGCGAAGGAAAAGTATGCATGAAATCTCAATATCCACAAAAGAGTAGGCGAGATTTACCTGGATGGAGCACTATTTCTCACGAGATTCGGGCGTACGTATACTTAAGTATCGTTCAAATATTACCTACTATATAGTAGGGGAAATGGGTACGTGAGAAGAGTAGTATGTCTGAAACCACAGTATTCATAGAAGAGTAGGCGAGAGATCCCCGAATGGCCTACTGCGTCCCCTCCAGACTCCGAAGTGCCGATCGCGGGATACTTTTCTATTCCACAATGCCATGGGAGAGGATACGTTAACCAAGAAGACGAGAGGATGAGTCTAGCCTGCCGCAAATCCTTAAGAAGAAAAAGAAGAGGAGGAGGATACGTCATAATCGAACATGGAGAAGAATGAGGATGTTTTCAAATGTGAGTATTAAAAACCAAAAACATGGTTTCTTGTGTTAAAATTGAATTTTTTTAACTACTGTAAAGTAAACTGTTGAATTGTTGAAGGTGTTGGCACAGATATGTATTTGTATATAACTTCTTTATTTATAGCCACTGCTGAGCTCCAGTAAACACACATGCGTCTACAAAGTGGATTGCTGCATTCACGTGCTATCATAAATGTCCTTATTCCCACTTCTAAAGTCGCTATTGCAAGCACGTTAATGTGCAGTTTTTAACTAGGAAACTTACGTATGTTAATTCAGATGGCTTGTGACTTTAGCATTTTATATGTTCTTAATTATATACATAGTTAAAGACGTTTACTAAATGTTTATGTAATATCTGACAGAAACATCTTCGACAAGTATTGCAGAAGAGAACATCACAACATGAAATAGACATCAGTGATGTGTGTGTGCTATTAGCTATGCAGTAGAATTCACTGTTGTCAACACTGCTAATGTAAATAATTATGTAATGTAAATAAAACCATACTATTTTAAAGGTTTCAAGAAATTAAAGTTATCAATAAGCTATCAAATGTATCTGTCTATTAGTACTGTTGATAAATTGCGTAGCAAATGTTATTGGATAAAACACATCAGCAACTGCCTCAACATTTATATGTACACTCTAAAATAAATGGTTCTAAAGAGCACTAAAAGTGGTTTGCTGGCTCGTAATCATAGAGGAACCATTTTAGTGCTATATAGCACCTGGGCCAACCCAAAGAACCACTGAGTAACTTTTTTCCTGTGTGTAGTGCTGAAAACATAAATCACAGAAGTAACTTGTAACAATCTTGTTTGAATGTTACAGGGACAGATGAGTACACACAAGTGCTTATCCGGTGGAGAGTGGCTAATGAGGCCCTCTTCACCGGAAAACGAAATGCAGCCAGCAAAGGCTTTGAGTGAGTATACTGCAGAAACCAATGAAAACGTCTCGGGTTACTTATGTAACCATGGTTCCCTGAGTAGGGAACGAGACACTGCGTCCTCTAGGGGTCGCTATGGGGGAACGCCTCGTCGTGACCCGTGTCTGAAGCATACATTGAAAATGTCTCGTTCCCTACTCAGGGAACCATGGTTACATAAGTAACCCGAGACGTT
>NW_015505969.1:944326-963506 GCF_001515645.1 Sinocyclocheilus grahami
TGCACGCTTCAAACAGAACAGTCAATGAAGATGAAGAAGAGAATGATGTGTAGCTCCCGGCGCCGATTTATACTCTAGTCGCACCGGTAGTGACGTCATGGCTGTCGCCGGACAACGAGTTGGTGTTTTTTCAATGTATGCTTCAGACACGGGTCACGACAAGGCGTTCCCCCATAGCGACCCCTAGAGGAAGCAGTTCGAAGTTCCCATGAAAGGGAACTGATGTCATATGCTGTTAATTAGTGTTATTTCAAACAGATATTACAGCACTTTTCTGATTCTTGATTTGTGTGCAGAGCTTTTGTGATGGAGCAGGGCCTGCAAGACAGGGTGACGGCGGCCTTTGTAAAAAAAGAAAATGGGAAAACCTCAAACAAAAATATAAAGTAAGATCATGTTGTTATTTCTAATACAGAAATCAGTTGACATTGTGCTGTTAAAATGACTGCTTTTGTTTTGTTTGTACATTTTTGTAGGATCTCAAATGTCCAGCAACCGGTGTGAGCACTGAGGATGCAGAGCCCACAGCAGCATCTTGGAAGTGGTACAGGGCCATGGATGAAGCAATTGGGTGCAGACCCTCCATCGTTCCACCTGCCCTTGTTGCCTCATCTGGCCCGGATGTTGCTGTGGCCTCTACATCCTCAGTGAGCCCAGCCCCAGACACAGCAAGGGCATCAAGGAAAAGAACCCGGAAATCAATTGAGAATCTGATCAAGGAGATGGAGGAGAGGGAAATGACAAGAGAGCAGGAAGCAGTCGAAAGGGAGGAGAAAAGATGGAGAGAAATGGAGGAGAAGGAGGAGAGACGAGAACGAGACAGACAAGAGCGGGAGGAGAGACGACATGCTGAGGACAGAGAAAGAGAAGAAAGGTGGCGCCGGGAAGCAAGTCAAAGGGAGGAAAGATTACTTCACCTCCTTGAATGTATTGCAAATAAATAATGTATATGTATATTTAAACGTGGATTTTTGTGAAGAACAAACATATGTTTGAAATGAGAATTTAATTTCACACACACACACACACACACACACACACATAAGGGAAGGAAATGAACTCTGCTGGACAATGGCCCTTCATAACCTATGTTGAGACTGTTTGCACAAACCACCTTCACTTGCATTAACTACACATAGTAGCAGTGATTAAAGTTCACCCAAACATACACTATAAACTCATTATTTATTAACTTCATGGTGTTCCATCCCTCTAGTTTTATTTCTGAACATAAAAGGTGATTTTGGTCAAGTATATTCTGTTGGTTTCTGGTCATACAATATTGGCCAATAAAGCCTGACATTTAGAAGCCTCAAAAGCATCAACAAATAGTGTAATGAACAAAAACAGAGGGATCAAACAACATGAAAGTGAGTAAATAATGACTGAATTTATATGTTTGAGTGAACTAATCTTTCAAATAAAAATTGTATGAAATGTATATAAATTTATATAAGCCTGTAGTAGTACCCTAAAGAAATAAACTACTAACTTTCAAAAAAGGCTTTACTTAGGAATACAAATCACATTTATTTTTATGTATGTATTTAGTAGACATTTTTATCCAAAGTGACTTAACCTGTTTTAATCTTTTACAGGTAGTCATGCTCATGGAGAGCAGGCACACAAATGTTTGGAGCGGACACAGCAGCAGCCATATTGTCCCGCAAATGTTCTCCCCCTCTTGGTTCAAGGTTGTGGGGTTCAGGGGGGCCGTCGTCATGATCTTTCTCCACTGGCTCAACGATGTCCCCATTGACAAGAGCGAGATTGTGAAGCACAGCACAGCATGCAACAACCTCAGGCACGAAGACAGGGCTCACCTCTAAGGCCTTGAAGAAAATGGAGCGCCAGTGTGTTTTCATCATGCCAAAGGCTACTATGCTTCGTGCGCGGGAGTGCTTGCTGTTGAAACGAGCCTGCACAGGGTTCTGCACAGGCTGTCTCTATGGGGTGATGAGGCAGATGGGTGCACTCAGACAAGGGTAGCCACCATCCCCGAGGATGAAATTTCCTGCAGGTGGAAATAGGCTGCCGACATATACAGGGCTGTTCCTCAGCACCCTAGAATCGTGCACAGACCCCGGATATCCCACAAAGACATCAAGGAATTTCCCCTGGTGATCGGTGATGGCCTGGAGTTGGATGGAATGAAACAGCTTTCTGTTGTAGTAGCATTGGGAGTTATTTGCTGGAGGTTTAATTCGGATATGACAGCCGTCCATTGCACTGACTGCTCGACTGAAAGCTAGTGACCCAGCTAGCTGTGCAAATCCTGCTCCCACTGCCTCCAGGTCATCACCGGTTGGAAAATAAATCACCCTCCTCAAAATTCCTATGACTGCCTTGCTCACTTTGTGCACAATCCCAAGCACAGAGGATATGGGCATGTCAAAGGTCTGTGACACGACCCTGTAGGATGCTGCATGTGAAAGCCAGTGGAGGAATACGAGGACTTCAATGTCCTTTTCCCACCCAAGGTCAGATTCCAATCTGACTGCTGCAATGAGGAACCCTGATGGATGGCAAAGACAGGCAAAGGTGGGCACGGTGGTCAGCTGCTTGGTCCAAATAAAACCGCAGAATCGGCACAGCTGTGTTGACATGGCAGTAGGATGTGGGGTTCACTGCCTGTAAATATGTGCTGTTATTAGAACATTAAACTCAAATAAAGATTTGTTTCATGTGTTGTTGACTTGTATATGTATACAGCTAATGTGATGGTTAATTAAGAAACAATAAAAATGAGTGAATTAATATCAGTAAATAAAGTAATTGTTTCATTACATCATGCATTAATTCATTGCTTGACTGAAAATTTATGTTCACATCGGCTCCATTTGTCTTATGTGTTTTCATGCATGTCATATGAAAACAATTAATTAGGCTTTTTTAATGAAATTATACAATTTTCAGTAATATGTAGTACAATTAAGCATGGGTCTGCATCTGTTATTATCATTGTGCGAAACTGTTGGGGTGAGCTAGCAATGCAATTCATTCTGGTGTAATTTATAAGTGGTGACATTTTTGAAGTATAAAATCAACAGTGTAATCCTAAAGCGAGATCTGCGAGCAGCTGCCCGACGTCTCCTTTGTAATACCATTCCAAACGCTAAGGAAAACCGCACTAGGCAGGGTAAGCAATTTACTGTTGTGATCAGGTGGTAGTGCACACCTGTCACCTCAAGTAATTATTGAACTTGTTATAATGTCGGAGGTCACATGTTAACGTCAACATTATGGGACCACGATCCATACTACATACTGCGGTACGATAGGTGGCGGTATACATCTGATAAATCATGATTGTAAACCACCATAAAAATTCAAAGAAGAAGAAGATTACGTCAACATGGCGGATCGCGTTCATACTTAACTAGATTTGGCTGTTGAGTATGTACTCTTTTAGCACTCGTTAAGTAAGTACTTATTGAAATTAAATACCTACTCATTGAGTATGCGGTTTCGAACGCAGCCAGAGTCATTCACACAAATACTAAACACCATCATGGTAGCACACATGATACTGATATAATGCAATAAACATAAATTTAACAACATTAGATATAAGATAAAACCCTAACCTACATTGTAAAAAATTACAGTGAATTTAACGGTAAAAGAGTGTAAAAATACTACAGTAAATACCTGTTAAATGGTTAACGGTAAATTCCCCTACTATATACGGTGAAAAACTGTATTAGACATTACATTTATTGGACATTAATTTTACGGTAGTTTACTGTTTTTGGAAGTGAAAAAGACTGTATAATTTACAGTGAATAACCGTAAATTGACATTCCCAGAATTCCCTGCGTTACATTTCAAATTTGAGTTTTTTTTTGTTGAAATAACTATGTTTCTTCTTAGTTTTTTCTTATCAGTTTTGTATATTAGGGTTGTGTGTTACACCTAATGTTGTTAAATTAATGTTTATTGCATTATTGTAGTTTCATGTGTGTTACCATGATGGTATTTAGCGTTTGTGTGAATGACACTGTGCACCTTCAATATATGTTATTATTTAAAAGCTGCTTGTGATGGGCTTTGGTCCATCATGTGACTTTCTCATCATGACCTGCATTTGGTGGTTATCAGTGTATTACAAAGGTACGAAACAGATTTCAGTACTTCAATAGGTTGGTACATTAACATTATATCAGTTAATGAAATTACGGTATTTAACTGTAAATTTAAGTTAAAACCGTAAAACTGAAAACTTTGCTACCATAAATTTTACGGATTTTTTTTTACAGTGTACCAACTGATAAGAAAAAATAATAAGAAGAAACAGTTATTTCAATGAAAAATCATCAAATGTGAAGTGTCATGCAGGGAATACAGTTTTTCACTGTAAATTAAACAATACTTCTTCCTTTTCACTTCCAAAAAACGTAATTTTAACAGTATTTTATTCTGTAATTTTATCAGTTATTCACCGTATATAGTATGGAAACTTACTGTTAATCAATTAACAGGTTTTTACTGTAGCAAACCATCAATACTTTTTTTTTACAGTGTGGAACTTATTGCAGGTATCTGTTAATTTCAAACATGATAAAGCATGCATTTTCTGTAAATCTGCTTTGAAATTATGTGTATTGTGAAAAGCGCTATACAAATAAATTTGAATTGAATTTAAATTAATTAAATTAACCTTTTAGCACCACTTTAATTTACAACCTGCCATAATACAACAATCAATGTTATAAAACATTGTCACAGTAACGGTTAACTGTTCGGGAAAAATTGAACATGCTATTTAATGGCAGACACTGGATATTTCACTTTGAAACTGGCGTTGAAATGTGCAATAAGCAATGCGATATTTTTTAACCATTTTTACTCACAGGCACTTTTTTTTCATGACTGTGTTGTTTAATAAACCCGTTTAATAAAGAAAAAAATATATATAGCTTATACCACCTCTTGTGGATGTGTCATCTGAAAAAGTGCAGCAAAATACACGTGAAGCAACATATTTCAGGTTTTGTAGAAATGTAGCCACAGTAACGTATATCCAGTGAGCCTGGGTTGCGCAAAGTGAAGTCAAAGAGGAGCAGAAGAAAGGAGCAAAAAGCAGGAGAAAAGTGTTGCACGTGTGTAGATGTAGTGAGATCACTACTCGTCAAGAAAACAAGTTTGATGAATATAGCAGGAGGTGAGATAAACCCATTATCATGTCTCCCACCTCAGGCACCTAATACTGATGAGGATAGGCCAAATCAATGGTAAATTTTCAGTGTCGATTCTCAACTGGTACTTATGTTTAGTCACTGGGCACTTTAGGGACAAACACGGGGGCAGTTTAATGTGTGACTTTCAACTTTTGTAATTATAGGCTTCAGTGTGTAACGATTTCCTGTTTAAAATAAACATACACAATTAAACAGACAGTTAGGCCATCTGTAAACACAATTTAAAGTGTTGATGAGTTTCGAACTTCGAACATTCTGTCGTTGTAACAGCTCAGTCTCATAAAGGAGATGTTGCAGTTTCGATGTTTTTCCAAACAAAAAACAAATGTCATTCTGAACCATGTTATTCTGGTAATGTTTTAACTTAATTTTTTTAAGAAGTACACTTTTGCATACGTATTCCCCATTTGCTTTTCTACCTCAGAATGCCTATTTGTGATCATGTAATCATTGCTTTAACATGTTCATTGTTTCTTCTTAAATACATGACATTAACTGTATCATTTGTATTATCTTAGAACTGTACATTTCTGCCATATGGACATTACTTTTTTATTTATGATAACAGTTTATTCTTAGATAACAACCGGCTGTATATACATTATCACTAATACACTATAGATAAAATTACAATGAAGTACTTTACATTTGCTTTATATGTTAGTCAACACATCAAAACAAGTTACTTTAAAGCATGACAAAATATTATTAAAACATAAAGGTTTAAAATATACTTTTAAATGAAATTAAATTCAACATTATTACAAAGTGCACTGTTTAAATTTGTACTGCAATCTGTTTAAGTCAAGTCAAGTCAAGTTACCGTTATTTATATAGCGCTTTTAACAATACAGATTGTGTCAAAGCAACTGAACAGCATTAATTAGGAAAATAGTTTGTCAATAATGCAAAATGACAATAGTAAACACTCATTTTTCAGTTAAAGACAGTTCATCATTGAATTCAGTGATGTCAACATCCAGCTCAGTTTAAATAATATCTTTGCAATCATGTCAACGATATCGCTGGAAATGAAGTGTCCCCAACTAAGCAAGCCAGAGGCGACAGCGGCAAGGAACCAAAACTCCATCGGTGACAGAATGGAGAAAAAACCTTGGGAGAAACCAGGCTCAGTCGGGGGGCCAGTTCTCCTCTGACCAGACGAACCAGCAGTACAGAAAAATCAATATAAGACGTAATAAAACAGACGATGAACAATATTAACAGCAATTATTATATGATGCAATCAAACGTATAGCAAAATGTGGTAGTTCTGTATGTTGTTTCAGGGTTGGCATCATCTGAGGTCCTCTGAGGAGTTGCATCATCCGTTTAAATGTGGACATGAAACATGAAAGTATACTTTCTTTAACTACACTTAGGTGGTCTTTTATTTAATTAATGTTATATTATCTGCAATTACAGTCTTTTAAAATATACTTTTAGCATTTGAAATACATCGTAAGTGCACATTCAATACAATTAAGCACACATCTTTTTTATTTATGAATTTTTATATATATATATTTTTTTAAATAGAATTGTATGCAATTTTTGCTAGTTTTACCCACACAGAATACAAATTGAGATATTGAGCAATATGTCAAACTTTTGACAGGACTATCATTTACATTGACTTTTACTCATAAAAAATATAACCAATTACAAAAAAAAAACAGCTGGCAATGACAACAAACTATGGCTGACACTTCATGTAATCACTTTAAAAAATAAAAACATTACCAAAGTTATGTTTGATACTGGGTGGAAAAATTTTGCCACAGTATCCTTCATTCATGTGTCAATATTTTACACTAAAAAACTATATAGGTAACTGTAACACTTTTAGTTCCCACACCAACAGATGATAACATTGTTTATTATAAGCACACAACAGTTTTGTTGTCTGCCGCTTTAAATGTTTAAGCCAGGTGGTTATGTTTGTTTTTTATTATCCTACCCTCCACTCCCCCATGGACTATTTTGTTTATCCTGGACTGTTTTCTTATATCTTCCGTTCCACATTCCCCTCCAAAGATCTTCCATTCCACATTCCCCTCCAAAGCCCACACCCTCCCTTGGTCTGATAACGGTGAAAGAACACACCTTCCCGGCAGGGGGGCGAACTGTCAGATGCCTGGCTTTTCGTTGTATTTTTAGTTCTGCCCTCTCTGACCTAGTTTCCCCATTGTTCATTAGTTCATTCTGTTCACCTGTGTCCGTTAATTATCTAATTTGTTCCCTCGTTTAGTGTCTTTAGTAATGTCTTTAGTAGTACTTCCTGTTCTGTTCAGTCATTTGCCAGTTATTTATGTTACTTTGGATATGCTTTGCTGTGTTTGGTTATGGTCTTGGATTCCTTGTGGTTGTTTCCCTGTGGATTTATCATCAAAGACTGTTTATTGAATGCTCCTTCATCGTGCGCTTGTATTTAGCTAGCAACAAAATCTATGTCGTTATTGTCATAGTTTTGGGACACTTTCTGGCAATATTGTCGACTTGATTGCACAGACACTATTTGAAGAGAAGTGAACTGAGCTAGACGATGACATGACTGAATCAATGATGAACTGACTTTAACTGAAAAATGTACCGTTTACTATTGTGGTTCTGCATTATCGACACTATTTTCCTGTTTAACACTGTAAAGCTGCGTTGACAATCTGTATTGTATAAAGCACTATATAAATAAAGGTGACTTGATAGTTGTGGTGTAGACTTGGTGTAGACTTCAATTTTCTCATACAATTAGAATGATTATTAAAACATTACAGTTATCATTTTAGTTACTGTCCTTGGAGTGAACGAGCCTTAAAGTATCTCTATCATGCCATTGTTAAGGTTCTTAATATTGTTTTGGGAGTTACAATAGGTTTAAATGTAAGGAAGGTCAAAAACCCTTTAGTGTCCTCAAAATATGCAGTTAATATCAACTCACTTTCCAACGTTTCTCAAATTATTCACTCAAAGCAGTTCTGAGATAGTCTACTGCCTACTCTGTTCTGATTAGTCAGATGGCCCAGTCTGTTGAGATTCATCAGCCGCGTAAAGCGATTGTCGGAAGCGATACGCCCATTGCCATATTTCCGTATTTTGAATGCTCTATAGAAAATATTAACATCTATTATTTATCATACTTACAGATTGTGATTCAGTGGAGCAAGCTGGTCCAGATCAACTGGATACGGAGCAGTCTTTCAAGAGCAAACATTTTGTGAATACCGCATTGAACTCCCAGTCATCAGTAAAATGATGGGAACACAAAAGAATATTGGGGTTGTACTTCTGTGGTACAATGGGGAGGGAAAAATTTTTTTAACCACTGATTCTTTGCCGCATCATCTTTCATAAATGAAAATAAAACTAATTAAATTTCACAGCATAGGACATTGCGTCTTCTCGTCATGATGTTAACCACACAAACAAGCTACAGCGTTTGAGGGAGGGTCAAATATTTGCCACCATCCAACTTAGAACATGGGCGTTCATTATGCAAATGTGTTACGTGTAGCCGTCACGGAAGTGGGATTTTACTGATGACTCGTTTAGTCTGTTCAGAGTTGGTTCTTTCTTTTTTGGAGACAAAAACTTTATTTACACACTTTCAGCTTTACAACTTTGCTAATCATTTACATTCACATACTGTATGCTACATTACACACTGCATGAAATATTCAAAATGGCATAACAGGTACACTTTAACAGTGTGCAAAAGTTTAGGAATTTTCCTCTTTAGTAATTACTTACTAGGAACACTTTTTGAAAAATTGGCATCTTTATCACCATTGTTGAGTTAAGACTTTAACTTTAGACAAAGAAAATCGATTTGCAGTTAATACTTATCAAACTGGGCTTTCTTGGATCTAATCGAACAAGTACTTTGTTCAAGCTTCTGCATTGTTGGAAGCTGGAGGCTGTACAAACATATAGGAACACTTTGTTCTACTTTGTTTCTTGTAACGGTCTTTGTGTCACCCAATCGAAACAGATGGCTTTCAAGCTAATTTTGTTAATAGGAATATGTACAGCTATATTTGTGAGCACCCCACTGAATTGATTTTGCCTTTGTGAAGCACTTGCCAGTAATTGAATCAAATTACTGATCCACATTGAACGTCTTTGAAGACAGCCAGACACTTTTCGCAATGAATAAATCTTGTCATTAATCATCTAGATGAAAATACATATAATCTACACTGGGTAGCTTTTCAAGGACGTTCAAGTCAGCAGTAATTAAGACAATTTGATGAATGAAATCAAATACTTAATCAGATGACAATGAGACCGCTTTGAATACATCCCAATGAAAGACTTTAGAGTTCTATACATGGCATGAATTAAGTGAGTTATCTTTCGTGAGCAGTATATGATATTTTTCATGCTAAGTTTCTTGCTAAACCAAAGATAAAGCAAATGACAATTGCATGCTACGATAAACTTTCAATTGAATGATTTATAGTAGTAGTAAGGAGCTTAGAATTACAAAAGAAGAGGATGTATCATAGCTGACATATATGACTAATATTACTGAATAATCTTGAGTGGACTTACTGACTGCTGTGAACAAATGCTAGCTCAGCTCAAAGAATAAATGTCATATAAATAAAGCTGACTGGCTGTTGCACACCTTCATCACTATGGATTATGGTGCAAACCACCCAAAAAAGTTACTTAATATTGAAACCCTTATTTGTCTTTCAAATTATTACAGCGAAAGTTAGTAAATACATTGAGCTGAGCTAATTTTAATATTTATACAATTCAAAAATAAAACTATAAAAGAATTGAGACAGCATGAATTTGTCTTTCAAAGTAATAAATAAAAAAAGATTACAACAACAAAAATGTTCCTGTGGAGTAAATATACATTCCCGGCCGGCAAACAGGAGATATTTCAAGGGTTATACGTTTGCATAGGCAGCATTTCCTTGCTGTTATTCTGCGTGTTTGACATCCAAAAAGAATGTGTGCTTATTGCATTAATGAATTCTTAGCATTTGACTTTCATTATATGCAAATAAGCCACTTCCCCTCCCATATTCACCATGAATCACACTTGTACAGGTTTCATGGGGCATTTTGTTGACTGGCATGCTGAGTACTGTGCTTCTTTCTCTCTTCTTTGAACACTTTTTCTTACAGTATGTTAATAGCAGCGTTCTGTTTTTAATGCATTTTCTTTTCTTTTCTGCCCAAGGCAAGGTTGAGCTATTGAAGTGATGAATGAAATGTACAATCTTTGAGTCAGAGTTTGACTGGTTAGCATGGCCTTGTTAGTCCCAAGTGTGTTTTGACGAAAGACATTTGTGACCAACATAAATATGACTAAGGTTTCAGATGTTTTACTAGCACCAGCAATCAAAACCACTGTATGCATCATTTGTCTTTTTCTTGATGACTGCTATGTGACGGCATCAGCCCGTCAGTGTTGTCATGATATAATTTCCCTTTGGCTCTAAATGGCTTTTAGAACTCAGATGATTGTCTCAAATTATTCTGTGCTCCTAAATATGAATACATAAATATAGCCTCTCCAGGTATAATAGGGGTCAATGAAATAAGAGTATTCAAAATAATGAAAAGGAAACATTTTATAAAAGTCTATTTTAAAACAAATTTGATAAGTTCTTAGATGTAATTTTTGTATCCATCTTGGTTCCATGTTTTTGACAAACTTGGTTTTACAAATGTTATGACTTAATAAGTATGACTTATAGGTAACACTTCAGTATAGGGACCGATTCTTACTATTAACTAGTTGCTTATCAGTATGCCTATTATTAACATATTGGTTGTTAGTTGGTTGTTGGTTGGTAGTACTAAAGCACATATTCTGCATGACCATATTATACATCCCTAATCCTACCCAATACCTAAACTTAACAACTACCTTACTAACTATTAAATAAGCAGCAAATTAGGAGTTTATTGAGGCAAACGTCATAGTTAATGGTTTGTTAAAAGCGATAATTGGAACTTAAAATAAAGTATGACCGACTTATAAGTAGCATCATATAACATTTTACTTTGCCTTATCATAAAAAATCTAATTATTTCTAATCTCTAAATAAGTTCATTCAATTTTAAGAGATGTATTTACATTACCTTTCCACATGGTCACTGGGGTGCTTAATATAATATAATTGTCTCTTTCTATTTTTTTATAATTTAATAATAATCATTAATAATTTATGCATTTAGCAGACGCTTTTATCCAAAGCGACTTACAGTGCATTCAGGCAATACATTTTTTACCAGTATGTGTGTTCCCTGGAAATTGAACCCACCGTTTACGCTACTAACGCAATGCTCTACCGCTGAGCCACAGGAACACTGATTAATATTAATATTAATAATTTGTTTTGTTTTAAATAAAATAAGATACTAAAATAAAATGCATTACTAAAAGTAAAACTGGCATACAAATAAATTAAAGTTACAGTAAATAGAAGCTACTAAATAGTTTTTTAGTACTTCAATTTAAACTTGATTTCAGTTAGCTGCCAAGGCAACATTTCTAAGTTTTTAAGTTTACATTTTGTTTTATTTTATTTCAGCTTTATTTCAATGGTAACACTTTACAATAAGGTTCATTGGTAAACATTAGTTAAATACTTTAGTTAACAATTAAATAAGCATGAACAATACTTCTACAGCATTTATTAGTTAATGTTAATTTCAACATATACTAATGCATTATTAAAATCAAAAGTTGAGCTTGTTAACATTAGTTAATGCACTGTGAATTAACATGAACTAACAATAAACAGCTGTATTTTCATTAACTTACATTAACAAAGATTAGATAAATACTGTAATAAATGTATTGTTCATTGTTTGTTCATGTTAGTTAATACATTAACTAACATTAACTAATTGAACCTTATTGTAAAGTGCTACCATTTCAATTAACAAAAAATTATTTTGGATGGTTTAAGAGATATAAATCATAGAATAGGTGTATTCTAGACATTGTGTGTATGAACTGCATTATTTAAAGTCCTTTTGAATAAATTAATAGATTAGCCAAAACAATTAACATCACGTTATTGAGCCACTGACTTTCTTGCCTGTAGGCCACAAGCTCTCAAGGAAATCATACCCGATGTCTCGCCCCGTGATTTGTAGCTTTCACTAGTAATTGCCAAGTAATTAACCTAAATGCTATGTGTGTGCCGGCACAAAACGCCCACAAATTCCACTTGGCCCTCGGAGGCCTTATGTTAGTGCCATTAATAAGAGCAAAGGGACAGAAGGCTGTCAAGGGTTAAAGGTGATCATTGAACATGTCCTCTAAAATTAAATTTACGGAAATCCAACATGGGCATTAAAGCATTCAGCTGAGCTGTTTATTCATCAGCTAAATTGGCTGTTATGCGAATGAGTGATGGTGCATGTGCCCAGAATTGACACTAGATTTTTCATTGGCTAGATTGACATTTTCAGGCCCTCCTCATTTGATTAAGCTGATTGATTGATTGATTGATTGATTGATTGATTGATTGATTGATTGATTGATTGATTGATTGATTGATTGATTGATTGATTGGCAAACTTCCCACTATTTTTAGATTTTTCATTTGGAATTTGCCTCTGGTTGTGTTGTCAAGCAAAAAAATTAAATAAATTAAATTAAATTGTCTGACCTTAATCAAGACATACTGTCACAGTTATGTTCAGTTTGTCTTATAGTTTTCATGGATTTTCAGTTTGTTTTCATTAGTCACATGTGTTTCTTTGTCTTAGTTTCCTGCCAGTCATCAGTCGTCATGGACACTAATGTAGTCATCACACCTGTTCTGTATTCATCTCGTTGTCACTGTGTATTTAAGTTGTTCCTTTTCAGTCACTGTCCGGTCACAGTTACATGTAATGTGTGTAGCCCTGCCTTTTGTGTGGATTGTTATCATTAAACTTTGTATTGGAATATTACTCTTTGTCTTCCTCTGTCTTCATCGCAACAACCCGTGACACATACATTGCAAATCAGTTGCACAACATCAATTAAAGTGTCCTAGTCCTGCCGAAGATGTGCTGAGTGCAAAGTGATCACTCTGAAAAGAGTGTTTCCAAAGAAAGTAAAATGTGAAACAATACTGACTAAAATGCATAGGAAAGTATTAGGACATGAACAAATTGTCCCTTTTAAAAAATAAACTTTAGCATACTTCAGCATAAAAAAAGAGTAGGCCTACATATTTCAAAATCATATGCTTTAAAATATTATATTTAAGTGGAAACGGAATATATTGTTTTCAGACACATAATTACATGTTAATTGCAATTAAATGGATTTAATTTAATTTAATTTAATTAAATGCAGTTAAAATGTATCGTGAATTTATATTAAATAAAATTTGCTTTTTGACCCACTTAAGTAGGTCAGCTTCAGCTTTACATGTAATTTCATAATTACTTCGATTGTCTTTGAAATATGTCTAAAGTGTAGGGTTTTGTCTTTCAAAGTGTAGGGTTAGGGTCAGGGTTTTCTTGCTGACAAGAATTTATCGTCAACTATAGTTGTGATTCTGTTGCAGCTTGTATGTCATGTATTCAAATATTTTTATTTAATGAAGAAATTATAAACATGCTCATCATAGAAGAGGTGTATTCAAGTATTTTTGAATAAATTCATAGATGTGTGTCAGGTCATTGATCCTATAAGACCATTATAATTTTGTTCCATTAACTTAATAATCATAATCAGCAGACAATGACTATATTTGTAAGTCACACGTTTTCTCTCCCATAGAAGCCACATAAATATATAAAGAAGCTTAACATGAGGCTTTTTTGTCAATTATTTATAATGAATAGCCTGTGTACAGACGAACTGATGAGCCAACACAAATTGCTAAGGTTTACGTTAAGCTTTATCTATAGAAAATGTATCTATTGAAAACTGTTATAAAGCAAAGGCTTAACATGGCTTAAATGTACTGAAACAGTGACCTTAGAAGTCCAAATGTATTAATCGCCTTATTGATAATAAATTCTGCCTACAGACAGACACATGAGCCTGAATCTAAATGCAAAGTGTTTTACATTAAGCAGCATTAAACTGTGGCATTAACAGGCTTCTACAGGGGGGGAAATGCTTAAAGAAACAATAATAAGATCCTTAGGCAGACATGTTAGACAAGCTATCAAAAGATTTCTGGTGGACACTTTGGGGAACGCTGTCTGTGTGACCGGTACCTGAAGCATACGTAAAACAACTCCAATCCTATTGGTCCACGTGGCCCGTGACGTCATAGGCGGGTACCCGAAAGTATAAAAGGGGCAACTGCTGAATACGTCACCACTTTTGTTGTCTTCGGAGCCGTCTGTCTGTTGAACGTGTGTGAAACATCATCCTGGTGAGTTGAGCAGCGCTTTGAGGACTATGTGCCTCCGTGTTGGGATTCTAACGCTTGAGGACATATTCTAACCTTTTCGTCTTTGTCTCTGTGACCACGCACTCTTTGTGATGAATCACTTTAATGCACTCGGCTCGCGTTTGTTCCTATTCCCTGAGGGATGCGGGGCAAAGCGTTCACGTCTCGGGCCGTTGCTCGGATTATCTCAGCTCACGGCGATTGCTTTGATCTGCGGTGTCCGCATTCCCTCGACTATCGGGTTGCCTGATGCCGTGGATATTGCTCGCGTTGCTATAACGATGAAGTGTGAGCACCGAGTCGTTTTTAGCTCAGGGCGTGCGAGATCGCTGGCGGAGCTATATTAAACTCAGCCATGCCTCTCTGATATGCATGTTATTGTGTGTGGAGAGCCTCGCTGGGCATGGTTATACTGAATGCTCTGTGGAATGAAGCTGTTAGCTTTCTCTCCCAGGGTGCTTCAGTAGTCTAGAGTGGTTACGGTAAATGTTCCTTCCTGTGACCTAACAGTCTCTGCTCCGAGTGTAGCCATCTGTGGATGATTATGCTCCAGTTCAGGCTGTTTTGCTTTGGAATATAGCAGTCTGAGGACAGCTATGTTCTAGCCAGGGGTTTATAACTGGGTTTAGTTCCCCATGGGTACAAACTGTCTCAGGTAAGCGCTGAAGCCTTGTTTGGAATCTGCTGTCTGAGGATAGCTGTGTTCCAGCTTGGAGACTGCTCCCCCTTGTGGGGTCTTTAAGTAGTGGTCTCCTTGAGCCCTTGCCTAGACTGTGCTGTCTCCCCTGTTCGGGTTTTAGGTAGATGGCCCCCTTCATGGCCATCATCATGACTTCAGCCTTATCTTAGGGAAATGCTATTTGAGGATAGCTGTGTTCAGGCACCAACTGTTATGGCCATTGCTTGCATCAGGCTTTGATCTGGACTATGGTTTTATGTGTTCGCTCCTTAGCGAATCATTACTATGGTCTGGATCTTCCTATTGTGAGCCTCTGGTCAATATATTGGTGAACGAAAAGCTAGCCTACTGTGGGACTGACAAGGATTGGGGACCTCCTTAGTATAGCCACCTAAGGGTGGTTATATTTCAGCCATTGCCATGGTAGTTGTAGTTGTCCCCTTTCCTAGAGCCTAGCTATCTGAGGATAGTCATGTGCTAGCTCAATGTTTGCTCCCCTGCCTAGGGATTTTTAGGGTTTCTCCTTGAGCCCTTACCTAGACAGTGCTGTCTCCCCTCTCTGGTTCGTAAGTAGACAGCCCACTCTCCGTGGTCTGGGTAGTTTCAGTCTGTTCCACATCTGGTAGCCCTTCCTACACACATAGCTATCTGAGGATATCTATGTGCTAGCTCAGTGACTGCTCCCCTTCCTAGGGTTTTTAAGTAGTGGTCTCCCTGAGCCCTCGCCTAGATAGCGCTATCTCCCCTGATAGGGTTCTAAGTAGACAGCCCACTCTTTGTGGTCTGGGTAGTCTCAGTCGGTCCCCTTCTGGTAGCCTTCCTAGGTGCATGGCTATCTGAGGATATCTATGTGCTAGCTCAGGGACTGCTCCCTTTCCTAGGGTTTTTAAGTAGCAGTCTCCCTGAGCCCTTGCCTAGAGTGTGCTATCTCCCCTGCTAGGGTTGCAAGTAGATAGCCCACTCTTGTGGCATCATAGGAGGGCTTACAGGGATTTTTCAGGCTAGCTGTGTGGGACTAGCTGTTGATAGCTCTGTGATTGCTCCCCTTCTTAGGGTTTTAAGTAGTGGTCTCCTTGAGCCCTACAGTGACAGTGCTGTCTCCCCTGCTAGGGTTGCAAGTCGACAGCCCACTCTTTGTGGTCTGGGTAGTCTCAGTCAGGCCCCTCCTGTTCTACTATTCCTAAAATCCATTTTTATGGTAAGCGTACACATGCTAGCTTCTGTTCGTTTTCTAAAATCGACATTGTGGTCAGTGTGCACGCTAGGCACCCTGCGCATTTTTCTAAAATCCTGTATGGTATGGGTTACACGCTCGACTGTTCCAATTCTCTGAGTTGGTTCTGGCCCCGGTTCTCCTTGGGCCCCACTCCATTTATGTATCTCTGGCGATACTTCTGAACAGGGCTTCCTCTCGTTAAGAGAGTCATTCTTAGGTACATGGCTATCTGAGGATATCAATGTGCTAGCTTAAGGACTGCTCCCCCTTCTTGGGGTTTTAAGTAGCGGTCTCCCTGAGCCCTTGCCTAGATAGCGCTATCTCCCCTGCTAGGGTTGTAAGTAGATAGCCCACTATCTGTGGTCTGGGCAGCTTCACAGGTTTTAGTTTTTGGTCCTGTAGCCCCTTCCTAGGGATATAGCCATGTGACTGCTCCCCTTCCTAGGGTTTTTAAGTAGCAGTCTCCCTGAGCCCTGGCTTAGACAGCGCTATCTCCCCTGCGGGGTTTAAGTAGATAGTCATTCCCTTGGTCTGGGCAGCTCTTTAGGAAGGTTCTTTTCATAAGACCCTTCGGATATAGCTATCTGCGGATAGCTGTGTCTTTGCTGGGATTGTTGGTGGCAATCTTGAGAACTCCTCTAGGCTTCCAGCCTCTCAGTGGTCTTATGTATCTGGCTACTATTGCTCACATAGCATAGCTATCTGAGGATGGCTGTGTTCTTAGCTTGGTTAGGGTGTTCAACCTTATCTGGTATCGGGCTCCCTCTTTTTACCAAGTTATGTGAGCGGCCCGAGGCATCAGTGGCTTGGCCCCTCTCTGAGGAAAGGTTTGGTCTGTCACCTCCTTGGTGTTCTCTCACCAGCTGGACAGGCATGCGCCTCGGCATGGCGTGATTGGATATCACGTTCCCCAAAGTGTCCTAAGTTGGTGATTTGTTCAGCAGGTGCCCCTTTTATACTTTCAGGTACCTGCCTATGACGTCACAGGCCACGTGGACCAATAAGATTGGAGTTGTTTTACGCATGCTTCAGGTACCGGTCACGCAGATAGCGTTCCCCAAAGTGTCCACCAGGATGCAGCGTCTCGTTCCCTCTCAGGGAACCATGGTTACATGAGTAACCCGAGACTTTTTTTCTTATTAGAGCACAAAAGGATGAAGCAACACTGGCTATTTCTGGCACCTAAATGGAAGCATGAGGGCTTTATCTGTCCCTTCGGTTCAATGAAAGAGTGTGAGGTATTGTAAAAATAGGCTAATTGAAGCTTTTAGTTTAAACAAACAGTGCAGGGAAGAGTGCATGGATTGGTTAACATTACTGCATTTACACAGATCTATTTGAAGACGCTTCATTACCCAAATGAACATAATTAGCAAGACAACAAAGAGAAAATAACAGGCTCATGCCTGAGAGCTGCTTAAAAGGTCAGACCATTACCTGACATTATTTTAGCATCATACATATATTTCCATTTGCTCTCTTAAGTAATACAGTAGTATTGCAGTTTAAAATGTGCCCAAAAGCAAGTTGTTGGTCGCTAAAAATCCTATGAGAGCATAGTTTAAGTTAGCTGTCTATTAGCATTCATGTTCAATGCAGTTACTCAGCTGCTCTGCACTTCTCCATATAACACTTTACTATAATATAATAACATTTTTATGATAGCCTAAGCCATGTAAAAAGAGAAACAAATTGTAAGAATAAAATTGTTTTACTATTAGTGGAGATGTTTTTGCCTTCAGATAGTGTAGATACTAGCAGAAGACCGGACCAACACCGACGGCACAGATGAGTAACCCTGATCCATTCCAAGAGCTCGTAGACTCACTACGACGAGTGCTACGCAATCCACCGGCATCGCCGCCATCACCACCCATCACCTCATCCATCCCAACCAGCACTTCTTCGCCTAACATTAGCGCCAGTCCCATGGCCCGGCCAGCGCCCTACTCTGGTTTGGCGGAGGATTGCAACGGATTTCTCCTCCAGTGTAACCTCACTTTTGAAATGCAACCGCACTCATATCCCACTGACACTTCTAAAATCGCCTTTATCATCTCCCTGCTAACAGGACCTGCATTGCGATGGGCGGAAACGATCTGGACTCAGGCCAGCCCCATTATTCACAATCTGCTGAACTTCATGGTGCATTTTCACGAGGTGTTTGGAAGGACAGACGGAGATACCGCCGTGGGAGAGCAACTCTACCATTTGCAACAGGGTACCATGTCAATTACCGAATACTCGCTGAAGTTCAGAACTCTCGAAGCAGCAAGTGGATGGAATGAGAGATCGCTGCTGACTACTCACAGAGAGGGGCTGGAGCCCCAGCTGCGGTTACAGCTCGCTGCATATGATGATTCATTTGGATTGGAAAAATTCATTCAATTGCCCGTCCGTTGTTCAAACCGCATGCAGTCCTGTTTAGCAGCAACACCAGTCCCTGCCACAACCTCCTCCCTCTGCCGACCAGAGCCCGGTTACCCTCCAGAACCAGCACCAGAACCCATGATCATGGAGAAGCATCGATTATCTTCCGCTGAGCAGCAGAGAAGGCTGACCCGGGGTCTCTCTTTGTACTGTGGAGCTCAGGGGCATCTGATCTTGTCATGCCCCCTTCGCCCTCCACGTCCTGTGGTGAGTGTGATTCAGCCTGATATCGTTAAGATGGAACCACTCACTACCTGTGTAATGCTTACTGCCTCTG